>NW_016908514.1:0-670 GCF_001483705.2 Eufriesea mexicana | reverse complement strand
AGCAATGCAGATTGGTGTAGAGCACAGTAGATCAAGCACAGAAATCAACCGAGTAGCTGTGTAAAGCACAAATGTCGAAATAGCATGTCCTAACATAGCGAACGTGATTTATCCCAACATAACATGGCTCAGCCTAACATAACGAGACCCCTATTGCTGGCCTCCCAAGAATTAAGCAGAGTATACTAGAGCACTGCAGAGCGCAGATGTCCACCTCATTTCAGTGCGTAGCAAAAAAGTCGAAGACAACGTAACTTTACCTGCCCCAATCTAACACAACCAATCTTAGCGCAACTCAGCACAACGTGCCGAGAGCACAATTGCTGCGCTCCCCAGGCCCAAGCAGAGCATAGGAGGGCACACTAGAGTGCAGAATTCCACCGAATTGCAGTGTATAGTACAAAAGTTAAACATATCCTGACTTAACTTGACCTAACCTAACCTATCCGAACGTAGTTTAACTTAACATAAAGTGACAACACCACTATTGCTGGCCTCCACAGAGGGAAACAGAATGTACTAAAGCACAGTCGAGCGCAGAAAGCCACCCCATTGCTGTTAATAGCGCAAAACTCGCAGATATCTTGTCATAACGTACTCAGACTGACCTAATTCAGCGAAGCGTAGCACATCACATCGTAGCGCGACCACAGCTGCAGGCGCCCCAAAG
>NW_016908513.1:0-42666 GCF_001483705.2 Eufriesea mexicana | reverse complement strand
GTATCTTTGGAAGATTTCCCCCACGTGAAAAAAAAGGATATCCTTGACTTTTGTGCTATAGACTGAAACGCCGCGGTTGTCTGTGATCTAATGTGCTGTAGTATATTCTGCGTGGATCTGGGGGGTCATCAATAGTGGTGTAGGGTGCTTAGGTGGAGTTAGGTTACGTACGGTTATGTCACGCTTTGTTTGGTTAGGTTAGGTTGGGCTAGGTTAGGTTACGTTTGGGGTGGTATGGCTAGGATAGCTTTGACGTTGTGCTACACACTGCTGTTTCGCGGATTTCTGCACAATACTGTACTCACGCATACTCTGCTTTGATCTGGGGGCCTTAAACAGTGGCCGCCGCTAGTTAGGTTAAAATACATTACGTTCAGTTAGGTCAGGTTGGGTTAGGTTCGATCAGGTGATCTATGTCTTATGTGCTCTTCACCGCAATGCGGTCGATTTCTACGTTGCTCTGTTCTCTAGTATATTCTGCTTGCTCCTGTGGAGGCCAGAAATAATGGTCTCGGCACGTTAGCTTAAGTTAGGTTACGTTTGGTTATGTCACGTTTGGTCAGGTTAGGACCGCGTGGATCCGTTTTTCGGATATACACTGTCTTTCGGAGGATTCCTCCGCTCTGCCCTGCTCTACTATGCTCTGCTTGGCTCTAGGGAGGCCAGCAATGGTGGTCTAGCCAAGTTAAATGTAGTTAGTCCACGTTCGGTTGGGTTAGGTTTCGCCAGGTTACGTTAGGATATCTTCGTCTTTTATGCTATACACTGCCACTCCGCGGATTTCTGTGATCTACTGCGCTGTAGTATATTCTGCGTGGCTCTGTGCAGGTCAGCAGTAGCTGTGTAGCGAGGTTCATTGCAGTTAGGTCACGTTCGGACATGTTATGTTCGGTTAAGTTAGGCAAGGACAGCTATCACTTTTGTGCTGAACAATACTATTCGGGGGATTTCTGCGTTCTGATGTCATATAATACGCCCTGCTTTGTACTGCGGACGTCAGAAACGGTGGCCCCGGCGCGCTAGGTAGAGTTAGGTTGCGTTCGATTAGGTTATGTTTATGTGGGTTAGGATGGGATATTTTCGACTCTTGTGCTGCACAATGAAATGCGGTGTATTTCTGCGCTCCAAATTGCTCTACCATACTCTGCTCGACTCTGGGGTGGACAGTGATAGTGGTTTCGGCACGTTAGGTTGAGCTAGGCTACGTTTCGTTAGGTTAGGTTGTGCCAGGTTAGGTTAAGATATCTTTGACTCTTGTGCTTTACACTGCAATGCGGCGGAATTCTGCGATCTAGCGTGTTCTAGTATGCCCTCCCTGGCTCTATGCAGGTTAGGTTGGGTTAGGTTGCGTTCGGTTATGTTATGTGTGGTTAGGTTAGGCTAGGATAGCTTTGACTTTTGTTCTATAAACTGCTCTTCGGAAGATTTCTGCGCCCTACTGTATTCGAATATGCTCCGCTTGGCTCTGAGGTGGCCATCAATAGTGGCCTCGGCACGTTGGGCTGATTTATGCTTCGTTTGGCTAGGTTAGATTTGGTCAGGTTAGGTTAGCACATATTTGTCTATTATGCTTTACGCTGCTATTCGGTGGCACTCTGCGCTCTACGGTGCTTTATATATTCGGCTGGGCTCCGAGGATTCCAGTAATAGTCTTCTCGGCACGTTGGGTTATGTTAGGGTACGTCTGACTATATTCCGTTTGGATATGTTGGGACAGGATAGCTATGACTTTTCAGCTAGACAATGCAATTCGGTGGATTTCTGCGCTCTACTGTGATCTAATATGTTTCTCTTTGCTCTGGGGAGGACAGAAAATGTGGCCGCGGCGCGTTATGTACAGTTGTGTTACGTTTGGCTTAGCTAGGTTTGTTTGGATTAGGGGTGAATACATTTGACCTTTTTTTCCTGTACACAGAAATGCGGATGATTATTGCGCTATACTGTGCTCTAGCATATTCTGCATGGCCCTTTGGAGGCCAGCAGCATTCGTCTCGGCACGTTAGTCTGTGCTACATTGCGTTTGGTCATGTTACGTTTGGTTAGGTTAGGATGGGATTGCTTCGACTTTTGTGCTACACACGGCTATTCGGTTGGTTTCTACGCTCTACATTGCTCTACTATGCTCTGCTCGACTTTATGGAGGCCAGCAATGGTGGTAGATGCACGTTACCTCGAGACAGGTTACGTTTGTGTATGTTGCGTTTGGTTAGGTTAGGATAGGGGAACTTTACCTTTTGTGCTATGCACTGCTATCCGCTTCATTCCTGCGCACTGCATTTCTCTACTGTGCGCTGCTCTACCCTGCGGTGGCCAGCAATATTGTTCTCGGCACGTTGGCTTGAGATATGCTGCGTTCGGTTATGTTACGTTTGTTGTGGTTAGGATATGTAGTCAAAAGCCCTTGTGCTGTACACGGCTAGCCGTGGATTTCCTCGCACTACTGTGTTCTATGCACCTCTGCTTGTCTCTGGCGACGCGAGGAATAGTGGCCGCGTCACGTTAGGTTGCGTCATGTTACGCTCGATTAGGTTAGGTTTGGCTAGGCTTGGTTAGGACAGTTTGGACTTTTGAGCTATACACTGCTATCTGGTAGAATTCTGCGCTCTACAGTGCTGTAGTATGTTCTGCTTCGCTGTGGGTGGCCAGCGATAGTGGTCTCACTAAGTTATGTTAAGTTAGGCTACATTTGGTTAGTTTGGATTAGGCTAGATTGGATTAGGTTATCTTTGACTCATGTGCTTTACCCTGCAGTGCGGCGGATTTCTGCACTCTACTGTGCTCTGGTATATTCTGCACGGGTCTCGTTCCAATAATATGCCCTGCTTGGCTCTGTGGAGGGCAGCAGTAATGATACCGGCTCGTTAGGTTGAGTTAGATTTCGTCTGGTTACGTTACGTTTTGCTATGTTGGAAAAGTGTATCTTTGATTTTCGTGCTATACGCTGCTGTTCGGTGCGTATCTGCGCTCTACTGTGCTCTAATATGTTCTGCTTGTCTCTAGGTGGCCAGCAATCGTGGTCTCTTCTCGTTACGTTGAGTTATGTTACCTTTGGTTATGCTACGTTTGGATACGTTAGGACAGTATAGCATTGACTTTTGTGCTGCACAATGCTAACCAGTGGATTTCTACCCTCCACATTGCCCTACTATACTCTGCTCGGCACTGAGGAGGCCAGTAATTGTGTTCTCTGCACGATACGCTGGGCTAAGCTGCGTTGGGATAGGTTATGATTATCTTGGTTTAGCTTAGATCGCCTAGACTATGTGCTATACACTGCGATTCTATGGATTTCTGGGCTCTACTCCCCCTACTATGTTCCGCTTGTTTGCAGGGAGGCCAGCAATAGTGTTCGTGGCACGATGGGTTTTGTTAGGTGACGTTTGCTTCGGTCAGGTTACGTAAAGTTTCTTGAGGATAGCTACGAATATCGCCCGGTACACTATTTTGCGGTGGAATACTGTGATCTACTGTGCTCTACCACACTCTGCTTGGCTCTGGGCAGTACAGGAGCAATGGTCGTGGCACGCTATGTTGAGTTATGCTAGGCAAGGAGAGGTTAGATTAGGACTGGATAGGCTAGGATATATCCGGCTTTTGTGCTATTCACTGCAATGCGTCGTATTACTTCGCACTGCAGTGCTCTAGTACACTCTGCTTGTCTCTGTGGAAGCCAGCAATAGTTGTCTCGGCGCGATAGGTGGATTTCGGCTACGTTCAGTTTTGTTACTTTTGGCTTCGTTAGGACATGCTACATAGACTTTTGTGCTTTCCACTGCTATTCTGTGGACTTCTGCGCTCTAGTGTGCTCTAGTTTATTCTGCTTGGCTCTGGGGAGGCCAGCAATAGTTTTCTCGGCACGGTAGGTTGAGACATGCTGCGTTTGTTTATGTCACGTTTGTTGTGGTAGAGATATGATAGTCGAGGCCCTTGTGCTACGCACGGCTATCCGCGTATTTCTCCGCACAACTGTGTTCTATGAATTTTTGCTTGTCTCTGCGGAGGCCTGCAATATTGGTCTCGGAGCGTTAGGATGATTTATGCTACGTTTGCTTATGGAACGATTGGTAATGACTGGACAGAATAGCATGCACTTTTGTGCCATACACTGCTGTTCGGTGGATTTCAGCCATCTGATATGCTCTAATAGGTGCTCTTTGTCTCTGGGATGGGCAGTAAGTGTGGTCTCGGCGCGTTAGGCTGAGCTATCGTACGTTCCGTTAGGATAGGTTAGGAAGATTTGTCTAGGTTTTCTATGTCTTCTGCGCTATGCACTGCAATTCGATGTATTTCCGTGCTCTGTATTGCTCTTCTACACTCTGCGTGAATCTGGGGTGGCAAGCAACAGTGGTCTCGGCACGTTATATTGAGCAACGCCGCCTTTCGTTAGGTTAGGCTAGAACAGCTTGGGTTAGGATATCAGCGGCTCTTGTGGTATAGACTGCAATGCGGTTGGTTTCTGCTCTCTGCTGTGCTGTAGTATGTTCTGCTTCGCGCTGGGGTGGAAAGCAATAGCGGTTTCGGCACGTTAGGTTTAGTTACGTTACGTTTGGTTATGTTACATTTTGTAAGGTTAGGATAGGTTAGTTTAGACTTTTATGCTCAACACTGCTATCCGCGTATTTCTGCGCTCTACTGTGTTCTAGTATTTTGTGCTTGGCCCTGGGGAGGTCAGCAGTACTGGTCGCGGCACTTTCTGTTTAGTTGGGCTACGTTTGGTTTGGTTCGCTAGGTCAAGTTTCTTTAGGATGGCTGTGACTATTGGTCTGTGCATTATTATCCGGTGGATTCATGTGAACTACTGCGCTGTACCACGTTCTGCTTGGATCTGAGGAGGCCAGGCGCAGCGGTGGCTGCGCGTCATTTTATGTTATGCTACATTCGGTTAGGTTAGGCTATGTCGGGTTTGGTTGGTGTATATACGGCCTTTTGTGATATTCACGTCGACATGATGGATTTTTGCGCTCCAGTGTGCTCTAGGTTATTATGCTTGGACTTGGGGAGGTCAGCAATAGTGGTATCGGCGCGTTAGCTTCAGTTATGCTACGTTTGCTTATGACAAACTTGGCTATGCTGGGACAGAGCAGCGTAGACTTTTGTGCCATACACGGCTGTGCGCTGGATTTCTGCCCTCCAAATTGTGCTAATATACTCCGCTCGATCCTACAGAGGCGAGCAGTAGTGGTCGTTGCACGCTAGGTTGAGTGAGGCTACGTTTGGTCAGGTTATGCTGGTTTGGGTTACATTTGGGAAGCATTGACTTTTCCTCCACACACTGCGGTTTCATTGATTTCTACGCTCTACACTCTTCTAATGTGTTCTGCTTGACTCTGGGGAGTCCAACAATAGTGCTCGTGACACGACAGGTTATGTTAGGTGTCGTCAGGTTATGTAAAGTTTGGTTAAGTTTTGTTAGGATGGCTTTGACTTTTGTGCTATACAACGCTGTTCGGTGGGCTTTTGCACTCTACCGAGCTCTCATATGCTCTGCATTGCTCCGGGGAGGCCAGGAATTCTGGTCTCGACTCTTTAGGTTCAGTTAGTCTAGGTTTGTTTAGGATAAGCTTCGTCACGTTATGTTAGGATGTCTCCGACTTTTGCGATATACGCTGCTGGTTGGTGGCTTCCTGCTCTCTACTTCGCTCTAGTATATACTGCTTCGCCCTTGGGAGGCCAGCAATAATGGCCTCGGCACGATAGGATGTGTTACGCTACGTTTGGTCGCGTTAATGCTTGGTTAGGTTAGGACAGGTTAGATTCGACTTTTCTGCTATACACTGACACGCGGTGGTCTTCTGCGCTCTGGAGTGCTCCTGTATGCTCTGTTTGGCTCTGAAGGGGCCAGCTATAGAGGTTAGGTCCGCACGTTAAGTGTGGTTAGGATAGTCTGGGGCAGGTAAGGATAGCTTTGACTTTTAGGCTTACTACGCTCTTCTCTCCTCTAATATGATCCAATTGACTATGGGGAGGCCAGCAATGGTGTCCTAGGCACTTTAAGTTGGATTAGGTTACGTTTGCTTATGTTACTTATGGTTAGGTTAGGATAGGGTAACTTAGTCTTTTGTGCTATACACGGCTATTCGGTGCTTACCTGCGCTCTACATTGCTCTACTATACACTGCTCGACTATTGGGAGGCAAGCAATAGAAGTCGTGTCACGATAAGTTAGGTCATGTTACCTTTGGTTACGTTGCGATTGGTTAGGCTAGGAGGGGATAGATTTAACTTTTGCGCTATACGCTGCTGTCCGGTTTACCTCTCCGCTCTACTCTGCTCTAATATGATCCGCAGGACTCTGGTGAGTCCAGCAATTGTTGTCTTGCCTCGTTACGTTAAGCTATGATACCGTCGGTTATATAACGTTTGGATAAGTTAGGATATGTTATCTTTGGCTATTGTGCTATAAACTGCCATTCAGTGGACTTCTACCCTCTACTGTGCTCGAACGTCCCTTGCCTCGCTCTGGGGTGGCAAGCAATAGTGGTCGTTGCACGTTTGGTTTAGATAGGTTATGTCTTGCCAGGCTAGGTTTGGTTACGCTTGGATAGGATGGCTTTGACTGTTATGCTACAATCTGGTACTCGGAGGACTTCTGCGCTCCAATGTGCTCCAATATGCTCTGCTCGGCTTTGGGGTGGGCAGTAATAGTTGTCTCGGTACGTCATATTTAATTATGTTACGCTTCGTAGGGATAGGTTGAGAAGCTTCGGTTAGGACATCTTCGGCTTCCGTGCTATTGACTGAATTGCGGTGGATGTCTGCACTCTACTGCGGTACAGTATATTCTGCTTGTCTCTCTTGAGGCCAGCAATAGTGGTCTTGTCATGTTAGGCACAGTGATCTTACGTTCGGTTAAGTTACGTTTGGACATGTTAGGATACGGTAACATCGGCTTTTATGCTATATATTGCTATTTGAGGGATTTCTGCTCTCTTCTGTGTTATAGTATCCCCTGCATGGCTCTGAGGTGGTTTGCAATAATGGTCTCGGCGCGTTAGATTGAGAAAGATTAATTTCATTCTCCCTACGTGTGGCAAGGTTTGTATACCATAGCCTTGACTTTTGTGCAATACACTGAATATCGGTGAATTTCTGCGCTCTACATTGCTCTAGTATACTCTGCTCGGCTCTGGTGAGGTCAGCAATAGTGGCACCGGCGAGTTGGGTTGAGTAAAGTTACGTATGCGTATGTTACGTTTGGCTGGGTTAGGAAAGGGTAGCCTCGATTACTCTGCGGTGCACTGCTATTCGGAGGATTTCTGCTTTCTACTGTGTTCTAAAGTATTCCGCTTGTCTCTGGGGAGGCTAGGTGCTGTGGGCGCGGCTGGTTGCTTTGAACTATGCTACGCTTTGTTTTGTTAGATACGGTCACGTTATGTGAGGATATATTCAACTTTTGTGCTGTTCACTGCAATGCGATGGTTTTCTACTCGCTGCTGCCTTCTAGCATACCTTGCTTGTCTCCGTGGAGGACAACAATAGAGGTCTCCTCATGTTAGTTTGAGTTAGGTTGCTTTTGGATATGTTACGATTGGCTAGGTTAGGATAGACTGCATAGACACTAGTGCCTGACACTGCTTCTCGGTGGATTCCTGTGATCTTGTGTGCACTACTACTCTCTGCCTTGCTCCGGGGATGCCAGGAGCTGTGGTCGCGGCAAGTCACGTTGGGTCATATCTGCGTTCGGTTAGGTTAGGGTAAGCAGGGTTATGCAAGAATAACTACGTCTTTTGCGCTATTCACTGCAATGCGGTAGATTTCTGAGCTCTACCATGCTTTAGTACATTCTGCTTGTTCCTGTGGGTGCCTGCCATAGTGGTTTCTTCATGATAAGTTGAGTTAGGTTACGTTTGGTGACGTTACGTTTGGCTAGGATAGGATGGGATATTCCGTTTTTTGTACTATACACCGCTATTCGGTAGCTTTTGGGCTCCCATATGCTATAATATGCTCTGCTTGGCGTTGAGGATGCCAGAAAGTAGTGGTCTCGTCTGGTTAGGCTGGCTTAGGTTACGTTTCGTCATGTTAGGTTGGGGAGGTTAGGTCAGGATACCTACGGCTTTTGTGCACTGCTTTGGAATGCGGTGGATTGCGGCGCTCTGCTGTGCTGTAGTGTAATCTGCTTGGCGCTGAGGAGGCCAGCAGTGGTGGTCTCGGCAGGCTAGTTTGAGATATGCTACGTTTGGTTGTGTTACGTTTAGTGAGGTTAGGAAAGGATAGTTTAGACTTTTCTGCTATACGCATCTATCCGCGAATACCTGCGCGCGTCTGTGCTCCAATATATTCTGCTTGGCTCTGGCGAGGCCAGCAATAGTGGCCTCGCCACGTGAGGTTTTGGTATGTTACGTTTGTTCGGGTTAGGTTGCTTCAAGCTTAACCAGGTAACCTCCTACTTTGTGCTGTACACTGCTATTCGCGGGATTTCTGCGCTCGGCTGTGCTCTACCATTTTCTGCTTGGCCCCGTGGAGGCCAGCAATAGCGCTCGCATCACGTAATGTCGAGTTATGCTACGTTTGACTGGATTATATTGTGACAAGTTTCGTCAGTGTGGCTTCGACTTTCGGGATATACACCATCATTCGGTGGACTTCTGTGACCTACTGTGCTCTACTACATTCTGCTTTGCACAGGGGGCGCCAGGAGCAGTTGGCGCAGCACGTCATGTTGGGTTATGCTCCGTTTGGTTAGGTTAGGTTCGGTCAGGCTATGCCAGGGTATGTACGCCTTTTGTGCTATTCACTACAATGCGCCGGATTTCTGCTCTCTGCTTTACTGCAGTATTTTATTCTTGGCTCTGGGGAGGCCAGCAATAGTGGTCGGGTTACGATCTGTTGAAGTATGTTACGTTTGGTTTTGTTAAGGTTGTATATGTTGGGAAAGAATAGCATTGACTTTTATGCTATACACTGCCGTTCTTTGGATTTCAGAGCTCTACAATGCTGTAATGTGCTCTGCTTGGGTCTGGAGAGGCCAGCAATGGCACTATCGCCACAATATGTTGAGTAAGAATACGTTCGATAGTGTTACGTTTGGCTAGGTTAGGGTAGGAAAGCTTTAACTTTTGTGCTATACACTGCTATTTGCTGACTTTCTGCGCTCTACTCTGCTCCTGTATATTCTGTTTATCTCTGAGGTGTTCGGCAACGGTGGTATCGGCACGTTAGGTTATGTTAGGTTACGTATCTTTATATTACACTTGCATAGGTTAGGACAGGATAGAGTTGATTCTAGTGCTGTAGACTGCTATTCGGTGGAATTCTTCGCTCTGCATTGCTCTACTATAGCCTTCTCGGCTCTGCGGAGGCCAATCATAGTTGTCTCGGCCCGTTGGGTTTAGTCATGCTACGTTTGCTTAGCTTTTGTTACTCTGGGTAATGCTTGGATAGCTTCGACTTACGTGGTGTAAACTGATCCGCGGTGGGTTTCTGCGCTATAGTGTGCTCTAGTATGAGCTGCTTGGCTCTGTGCAGGTCAGCAATGGCGGTCTCGGCACGTTAGTCTCAGATAGATTGCTTACTGTCACCCTACGTTTTGCCATGTTATTACAGTGTAGCTCTGTCTTTTGTGTTATACACCGCCGTTTTTCGGATTACTGCGTTCCACATTGCTCTGATACGCTCTGCTTGCTTCTGTGTAGGCCAGCAAATGTGGTCTCGGCAACTTATGTTTAGTTAGTCTACGTTCGGTTATGTTAGGCTAGGACATGCTAGGTTTGAATATCTTCCACCCTTGTGATACACGCAGAAATGCGGTGGGTTATTGCGCTCTACTGTGCTCCAGTAAATTCTGCTTGGCTCTGCGGAGCCAAGCAATAATTTCCTCCGAGCCTTAGGTTAAGTTATGTTACGTTCGCTTATATTACGTTTGGATAGGTTAGGATAGGGTAAAGAACACTTTTGGGCTCTACACTGCTATTCTGTGAATTCCTGTGCTCTACATTCCTCCCCTATGTTCTGCTCGGCTCTCGGGATGTGAGGAATGGTGGCCGTGGCGCGATAGGTTGTGTCATGTTACGTTCGGTTTGGTTAGGTTCGGCTTTGGTTAGTTAGGGTGGCTCCGACTTTCGTGCTATACACAGTTATTCGGCGGACACCTGCGGTCCACTGTACTCTACCCAAACGTGCTGGACACTGGGAGGCTCGCAATAGTGATCGCGGAACATTACGTTGAGTTTGGCTACGATAGATTAGGCTATGTTTGTTCGTGCTAGGTTTGGATATTTTTCAATATTCTGCTGTACACTGCGATCCGATGGATTTCTGCAACCTAGCCTCTTCTATTATGTTCTGCTTGGCTATGTGGAGGACAGCAATAGTGGTGGTAGCACATGAGGCTCAGCTTGGTTACGTTCGGCAGTGTTTGGATATGCTGGGTTAGGTTGGGTTAGCTACGACTTTTGCGCTATGCACTGCAATTCTATGGACTCCAGCGCCCTACTGTGCGCTATCACACTCTGCTCGTCTCTGGCACGCCAGGAATAGCGGTCGCGGCACGACAGGTTGAATTATGTTAAGTTTGCTTAGGTAAGGTTTGGCGATGTTAAGATGGAATACTCTTAACTTTTGTCTATGCACAGTTATGCGGTGAACTTCTGCGCCATGCTGCTCTCTAATATGCTTTGCTTGGATTTGGGGAGGACAGCAGTAGCGGTTTCGGCACGTTACTTTCAGTTAGGTTACCTTCAGTTGTGCTAACATTGGACAAGTTTAGTCTGTATAGCTTTAACTTTGGTGCCATGCACTTCCATTCCTTGGATTTCTGCGTTCTACTGTGCTCTAACATGTTCTGATTGTCTCTGAGGAGGCCAGCAATGGCGGTCGTGGCACGTTTGGTTGGGTTATGCTACGTTCGGTTTGGTTAGGTTAGGTAAACTTTGGTTAGGATGGCTTTGACTTTTGTGCTATACACTGCTACTCGGTGGATTCCTGCGCTCTACCATGCTTTAGTATATTTTGCTCGGCTATTGTTATGGCAGCAATATTGGTGTCGGCACGATTGGCTGAGTTAGGTTTCGTTTCGATATGTTACGTTAGGCTAGGATAGGATAGGGTAGCTTTGACTTTTGCGCTGTACACTGCTATTTGGTGGATTCCTGCGCTCTACTGTGCTCCAATATCTCCTGCTTGTCTCCGGGGAGGCCAGCAGTAGTGGTCGCGGCACGATTGGTTCAAATATGCTACGTTTGGTTTGCTGGGGTTAGGATGAGTTCGGTTAGGATGGCTTTGACCTTAGTGCTATAAGCTCCTATGCGGTTGCTTTCTACGCTCTACTGAGCTCTAGTATATCCTGCTTGGATATGTGGAGGCCAGCTGTAGTGGTCTCTGCACGTTAGGTTGAGGTACGTTGTGCATCTTTGTGTTACATACGGTTATGTCAGGAGAGGACAGCTTTGACTTTTGTGCTGTGCACTCCTATTCTGTGGGTTCCTACGCTCCACTCTCCTCTAGCATGACCAGCTTGGCTTTGGGGAGGGCAAAAATGACGGTCTCAGCACGTTAGGTTGTGTTGCGTTACGTTTGGTTATGTTACGGTTTGTTAGGTTATTAGAATATAGCTTTGACTTTAGTGCTATTGTCTGCTATTTGTCAAACTGTTGCGCCCTACAGTGCTTTAATATTTTCAGCTTGGCTCTTTGAAGGGCTGCAACAGTGGTCTTGGCACCTTATCTTGAGTCAGGTTACGTTCCGCTAGGTTGGGTCAGGATAAGCTTCGTCAGGATAGCTTTAACTTTTGTGCTGTACGAACGTGTCGCGAACCCTATTGCTGGCCTGCAAATATCCAAACAGAATAAATTAGTGGAGAGCAGGACGCAGGAGTCCATAGAACCGCAGTGTATATCGGAAATGTGACAGCTGCCCAAACCTAACCCAAACCAGCAGAACATGACCAAACATAGCCTGACCATACCTACCGTGCCGAAAACGCTACTGGCGCCCTCCCCAGAGCCACGCAGGGCACACTAAGGCAAAGCAGAGCGACGAAATATACCTAATATCAGTAACAAGCACAAGAGTTAAAGCCACCCGGACCAATCTTAGCTCGGCCCAACCTAACGAAACGTAGCCTGAATCAACATAACATGCAGAAGATACTATTTCAGGCCTTTCCAGAGACAAGCTGGAAGCATCAGATCACATTAGGGCGCAGAAGTCCACCTAATAGCAGACTATAGCACTCAAGTCAAAGCTATCTCCCAATAACCTAGACAGCCCTGACATAACCAAACGTTACCTACCTCAGCTTAACGCGCCGCGACCATTATTACTGACCTCCCCAGAGCCAATCGGAACACATTAGTTGAGAGCAGGATGCTGGAATCCATGTAATCGCAGTGAATATTAGAAAAGTCAAAGCTGTCAAAACCTAACCCAAACCAACGGAACATGGCCAATCATAGCATAACTTAAACTAACGTACGAGAGCGCTATTGCTGCCCAGCTTAGGGCCCAGCAGGACGCACTAGAGCACAGTAGAGCGCAGGAGCCCTACGAATATCAGTGTTCAGAGGAAAAGATAAAGCTAACCTCTCCAAGCTATGCCTGGACCAACATAACCGAAGGTAACATGAGGTACAATTACGAGCCGAGACCACTATCGGTGGTATTGCCAGAGCATAGCTGAAACAATTAAAGCACTGTAGGACGTTGAAATCCACCTAATAGCAGGCTATAGCTCTGAAGTCAAAGCTATCCTCCACTAACCTAGCGAACAGTAACGTAACAAGACGTAGCCTATCACGACCTAACGTGCCGCGACCTCTATTACAGGCCTGCCCAAAGACAGGCCGAATACACTTTTTGAGAGTAGAGTGCAGAAGTCTGTAGAACCTCAGAGTATGTCAAAAGAGCCAGAGCTACCCAAACCTAACCCGAACCGACAGAATATTACTAACCATGGCTTCATTGAACCTATCGTGCCGAGGACGTTGATGCTGCCCACCCCAGGGCCAAGCAGGGCATACTGTAGCACAGTGCAAGTCCGAAATCCACCGAATGGCAGTGAACAGCACAAAAGTGAAAGGTATCCTAGCCAAACTTAGTCTAACCCAACCTAACCGAACGTAACCTGACCCACCATAACGTGTCAAAACCACTAATGCTGTCCTCCCTAGAGCCAAGCAGAGCACACTAGTGGGGTGTAGAACGCAGAAATCCACAGAATAGCAGGTTATAACAGAAATGTCAGAGTTACCCAAATCTGACCCAGAGAAACAGGACATAATCAAACATAGCACATCTCATCCGGACGCGCAGAGGCCACTATTACTGGCCTTCCCATAAACAAGCAGGAAATACTAGAGCAGTGTAGGGAGCAGAAATCCACCTCATAGAAGACCACAGCAATAAATTCAAAGCCATCCTCTCCTAACATAATGAATTAACCAAACGTGACCTAACTCAACCTAACGTGCCGAGACCGCTATTGCTGCCCTCCCCAGGATCAAGCAGGACATACTAGAGCTCAGTAGAGCGCAGGAATCCACCGAACAGCAGTTTACTGCACTAAACTGAATGATATCCTAACAAAACATAGCCTAACCCAACCTAACCAGACGTAACCTGACTCAACGTAACGTGCCGGGGCCACTATTGCAGGCCATCCCAGAGCAAAGCTGAGAATATTAGTGCTTCGTCGTGCCCCGAGATCCACTTAATTGCAGACTATGGCAATGGCGTCAATGCATTCCTCTCCTAAAGTAACCAAAGGTAAAAGCGCCAAACGTATCCTAACTAAACTTAACGTGCCGCGATAACTATTGCTGACATCCCCAGTGCCAAGAAGAACACACAAGTGGAGGTAAGAATGCAGAAAGCCGTAGGATCGCAGTGTATATCAGAAAAGTCAGAGCTACCCAAACCTAACCCAAACCGACATAGCATACCCAAACATAGCGTATATTAGACCAATGTGCCGAGACAGCTATTGCTGACGCTCCAGTGCCAAGTAGGACATACTGGTGCAGAGTAGAGTGCAGAAATCCACCGAATACCAGTGCACCGCACAAAAAATAAAGCTATCCTAACGAAACTTATCCTAACCGTGCCTAACCGAACGTAACGTGGCACAATGTAACGTGCCGAGAACACTATTCCTGGCCATCCAAGTGCCAAGCCGAAAGTATTAGAGCACTATTGTGCCCAGAAACGCACCTAACAGCAGACTACAGCACCATAGCCAAATCTATCCTCTCGTAACCTAATCAAACGTAATATCAGCAAACATAACATAGCTCAACCTACCGTGCCGCGAGCATTATAGCTGGCAACCCCTGAGCCAAGCCGAACAAGTTAGTCGTGTGTGGAAGGCAGAAGTTCATATAACCGCAAAGTATATCAGGATAATCAAAGATACCCGAACCTAACCCAAACGAAGGGAACATAGACGAACTTTGCCTAACTCTAGCTAACGTACCGAGATCGCTATTGCTGCTCTCTCCAGAGCCATGCAGGACATGCTAGAGCACAGTAGAGCGCACAAGTCCCCCGAATAGCAGGGTACAGTACAAAAGTTGAAGCTATGCTATCCAAACATAGCCTAACTCAACCTTTCGGTACGTAACCTGACTCAACGTAACGCGCCGAGGCTATTATTGGTGGCCTGCCCAGGGCCAAGCAGAAGACATTAGAGCAATGTAGGGCGCAAGAATCTACCTTATAACAGTTGGCTGGCATTCCCAGAGCCAAGCTGAAAATATTAGAGCATCGTCGGGCGCAGAAGTCCACCTAATAGCAGTCTATAGCACTAAAGTCAAAGCTATCCTCTCCTAACCAAATCAAACGTAACATAACCAAACGTAACCTAACTGAACCTAACGTGCCGTGACCACTGTTGCCGGCCTCCACAGAGCTAAGCAGAGCACACTAGTGGAGAGTCGGGTGCAGAAATCCGTAGATTCGCAGTGTATATCAGAATATTCAAAGCTATCCAAACCCAATTCAAACCGATATAACATGTCCAAACATAGCCTAACGCAACCTAACGTGCAGAGACAGCTATTGTTGACCACCCCAGGGCCGAACAGGGCACCCTGGAGCACAGTAGAGGGCAGAAATCCACCCAACAGCAGTGTATAGCGCAAAAGTCATAGCTATCCATTCCTAACCTGACCAATCGGAACGTTACCAAACGTAACCGAACTCTACGTAACCTGTCGCCACCACTGTTACTGGCCTCCCCAGGGCCAAGCAGCATATACTAGAGGAGAGTGGAGCGCAGAAATCCATAGATACGCAGTGTAGAGCGGAAAAGTTAAGGAAACCCAAACCTTACCCAAACTAACGTATCGTAACCTGACATAGCAAAACTCAATATAACGTGCGGCAACCATCATGGTTTCCCTCCACTTGGCCAGGCAGATCAGAGTAGAGCACAGTAGAGGGCAGGAATCCACCGTGTAATAGTGTGTAGCACGAAAGTCAAAGCTAGCTTCTCCTAACCTAACGAATCGTGACATAACCACGCGCAGCATAGTCAAACCTCACGTGCCTAGACCGCTGCTGCTAACATGCCCATAGCCAAGCAGAATATGCTAGAGCACAGTAGAGCGCAGGAATGCATGGAATAGCCACGTAAAGGACAAAAGTCTGAGATATCCTTACCAAACTCATCCTATCCAAATATAGCCAAACGTAACCTAACCCAACCTTACGGCCTTGACCACTACTGCTGGCCTCCCGAGGGTAGGGCGGTGTATTGTAGAGCAATGTAGAGCGCAGAGCACCACCGAATGGCAGTTGATAGCACAAAAGTCAAAGCTACCCTCACCAAACCTAACCAAATCTAACATGCGCTTACGCAACCCAACTCAGCTTAAAGCGCCGCGGCCACTATTTCTGGCCTCCGCTTCACCAAGCAGAGAATAATAGATAATAGTAGAGCGCAGAAATCCAACTTATAGCAGCGTAAAGTACAAAGGTTGCCATCCTAACCAAACTGGACCAAATCTAACATAACCAGGCGTATAATAACTAAACCTATCGAGGAGAGACGTCTATTTTTGCCCACCCCTGAGCCAAGCAGAACATATTAGAGCACAGTAGAGCGCAGAAATGCACCGAATCGCAGTTTATAGCGAAATAGTCAAAGCCATCCTAATCAAACCTAACCTAAACTAAACTTGCTAAACGTAACCTGACACCACCTATTGTGCTACGACGGCCATTGCTGGCGCACCCGGGCCGAGGAGAGTATAGTAGAGCAACGAAGAGCGCAGAAATTCTCCGAAAAGCAGTGTATAGCACAAAAGTCAAAGTTATCGTATACTAACCTGACCAAACGTAACATGACCAAACGTAACCTAACACCGCCTGAAGCGCTTATACCAATGTTGCTGGCCACCCCATCGCTAAGCAGAACTTATTGGAGGAGAATGGAGCGCATAGGTCAATGGAATGGCCGTGTATAGCAGAAAGGTCAAAGCTATCCGAACCTTACCGATTCTATCGTAAACAAATCAAACGTAACCTAACACAAACTATCGTGCTGCGGCTACTATTTCTGGCCTACCCAGAGCAAAGCGTGGCATACTAGAGAGCAGTGGAACGGAGAAATCCACCGAATATCAGTGCACACCACAAAAGTCAAAGCTATCCTCTCCTACCGTAACCACGCATAACACAAGCAAACGCAACCTAACTGAACCTAACGTGCACCGGCCAATGTTGCCTGCCTACACAGAGTGGAGCAGATCGTATTAGAGCACAGCAGAGGGAAGGAACCCACCGTATTGCAAATTATGGCACAAAAGTCAAAGCCACCCTATCCTAACGTAAACAAGCCTAACATAACCGAACGTAATTTAACTTAAACCAACGTGCCACGACAAAAATTGCTGGCATCCCCAGAGCAAAGCAGGGCTCATTACAGGAGTGTAGAATCTCAGTGTATGGCAGAAAACTCGTGGGTATCCAAACCTAACCCAGATAAACATAACCTAACCAAACGTAGCACAAACCAACCTAACGTGACGAGATCGACATTGCTTGCCATCCCAGATTAAAGCAGAGCGTATGAGCGCACAGTGGAGCGCAGAAATCCACCGAATAGGGGTGTGTAGCACTAGAGTCACAGTTACACTATCCTAATCCATCCAAACGCAACACGACCAGACGTAACATATCTCAATATGACGTGCCGAGACTAACCTTGCCGCCATCCGCAGAGGAATGCAGAATATACTAAAGCACAGTAGTGCGCAGGAATACGCCGCATTGCAGTGTAGAGCACATAAGTCGAAGGCATTCTAAGCCAACGTCTCCTGAACTGAAGCAACCAAACATAGCCTGCCCCAAACTAACGTGCCGCGACCAGTATTGCTGGCCTACGTTGAGGCAAGCGGGACACGTCGGAGGAGAGTAGAGCGCAGAAGTCTAAGGAATAGCAGTCTTGAGAAAAAAAGTCAAAGCTATCGAAACCTAACCCAACATAGCCTTATATAAGGAAATGTAAACTCACACAACTTAACGTGCCGCGACCATAATTGCCGGCATCCCAAGAGCTCAGCGGAACGGATTGGAGGAGTGGAGTGCAGAAATCAATAGAATCGCAGTGTATTGCAGGACAGTCAACGCTATCCAATCCCAACCCAAACTAATGTAACATAACCCATCGTAGCCCGACTCAAACTCTCGTGACGGGACCAAAATTGCTGGCCTCCACAGCGTCGAGCAGAGTATAGCAGAGCAATGTGCAGCGCGGAAATACACCGAATTGCAATGTATAGCACAAACGTCTGAGCCTTTCGATCCTAACTTAGCCTAGAGTAACACGCCAAACGTAAACAAACACATCCTAACGAGCCTAGAGCACTACGGCCGGTCTCCCCGTCGCCAAGTAGAACGCATTAGATGACAGTAGAGCGCCCGAGTGCATAGAATAGCGGTGTATATCGGAAATACCAAAGCAACCCTATCCTAACCTAACCAAGCTTAACTTAACCGAACGTAACATAACTCAAGCTAGCGTGCAGCGACAACTGTTACTGGCCTCCACAGAATCTACCAGAGCGTAGTAGAGCACTGTAGAGCGCAAAAATCCACAGAATAGCGGTGTACAGTACAAATGTCAATGTTAACCTATCCCAATCTAAACGAACGTAACATAACGAAAAGTAACCTTACCCAACCTAACGTGCCTAGACAATTGTTGCTGGCGTGCCCATCTCCAAGCAGAACATATTGGAGGAGAGTTGAGCCCCGAGATCCATAGGAAGGCAGTGTATAGCAGAAGAGTCAAAGCGTTTCTAAACTAACACAAACTCACCTAATCAAACCAAACGTTACCCAACCGAAACTAACGTGCCGAGACGACCACTGCTGGAATCCCCAGAGCCAAGCAGATCATATCAGAGCACAGTGGAACGCAGAAGTCTACCGAATGTCGCTGTATAGCACAAGAGTCAAATTTACCCGTATCCAACCTAACCGAAATTAACATAACCCTACGTAACCTGACAAAACCTCATGCGCCCAGACAGTTATTGCTGAACTCCCCAGGGCCAAGCGAAATATAGTACGGAACAGAAGAGCGCAGAAATCCACCAAATGAAAGAGCACAGCACGAAGGTCGAAGCTGTCCACACATAACCCAAACAAACATAACCTAACCGAACGTAGCCTAACTCAACATAACGTGCCGAGACCACAGTTGCTGGGCTTCACATAGCCAGGCAGGGCATATTAGAGGACAGCAGAGAGCAGAAATCGAACTAATAGCAGTGTATAGCGCAAAATGCATAGCCACCATAGCCAAATTTAACAAAACCAAACAAAACCGAACGTAATCCAACTCAACCTGACGTGCCGATTGCAATACTGCTGGCCTCGCAAGAGCCAAGCAATATTTTCCAGACCACAGCAGAGTGCAGATATCCACCGAACCGCTGTGTAAAGCGCAAAGGTCAATGCTATCCTAACCAAAGGTAACCGAACCTAGCCTAACCGAACGCAACTTAGCTACACCTGACGTGACACGGCCACGAGCACCACGACAGCCAAGCGGAATAAAGCAGAGCAACGTATATTGCGAAAATGCTACCAAATAGGAGTATACAGCACAAAAGTCAAAGTTACCCTAACCAAACGTAGCCTAACATATCCTAACCAAACGTAACATAACTCAACCCAACTTGCACAGACCATTATTGCTGGCCTCCTCAGGGTATACCAGAACATACTAGAGAGGGGCTGAGTACGGAAGCCCATGTAACAGCACTTTGCAGCAGATATGTCAAAGCTATGAAAAAATAGCGCAGACTAACGCAATCCACCAAACGTAGCCTAACTAAGCATAACGTGCTGCGACCACTACGGCCAGACTACCCAGGGCCAAGCAAGGTATATTGGAGCGCAGTTGAGCACGGATCCACCGTATAGCAATGCATAGCACAGAAGTGAAAGCTACCACATCCTGTCCTAACCAAACGAAACATAACCAAACGTAAGCTAATCCAACCTATCGTGCCAAGACCACAACTTGTGGCCAACACAGAGCCAAGCAGAGTATTCCAGAGCACAACCGAGCGCAGAAATCCATCGAATGTCAGTGTACAGTGCAAGAGTCAAAGCCACCCTGTCCTAACCTAACCATTCGTAATACAACCAAACGTATCCTAACTCAACCTAACGTGATGCAGCCACTATTGCTGGCTTCCCCAGTGCCAAGTAGAACACATTAGAAGAGTGTGGAACGCAGGAATCCATAGAATCGCAGTGTATAGCAGAAAAGTCAAATCTATCCAAAGCTAATCAAAGCCGACATTACCGAACAAACGTCGCCTAACTCGACATAACGTGCCGCGACCGCCATTACTGGTCTCCCCAGAGAGAGGCAGAAGTTAGTAGGGCACAGTACAGCACAGAAATCGAACGAAAAACTGTGTACACGACGATAGCCACAGCTACCCAAACCTAACCAGTACTATCTTAGCAAATCCAAACCTAGCCTATCCCAACTTAACGGGCCGAGACCTCTATTACTGGCCTCCCCAGAGCCAATCAGAATATACTAGGGCGCAGTAGAGCGCAGAAGACCGTCGCAATGCAGTGTATAGCACAAAAGTCGAAGATGTCTCCGAACGAGCCTGTCACTACCTGACATAGCCTAACGTAGCGTGATTCAACCTAACGTACCACCGCCAGTATTGGCGCCCTCCGCAAAGTGAAGCAGAACATATTAGAGGAGAGTAGGGCGCAAAAACGCATAGAATCGCACTGTTCAGCAGTAATGTCAAAGATATCCGGACCTAATCCGGGCAAACGTAGCATACCGAAATGAATAATAACGCAGCATAACGTGCCGCGGCCACTGCGGCTGGACTCCCCAGGGCCAAGCAGAATATGAAAGAGCACAACAGGTCGCAGAAAACTATAGAATATCAGTGCTGAGCACAAATGTCAAAGCTATCCTGACCTAACCCAGAATAACCTAACCTTGCCGAATGTAATGCAACTAAACTTCAAGTGCCCAGGGCGTATTTGCCAGCCTCCCAAGTGCTAAGCAGAACGTACTGGAGGAGAGCGGAGCAAAGAAATCAGTAGAGTCGCAATGTATAGCAGAAGAGCGAAAGCAACCCAAACCAAACCACAACTAGCAAAACCTAATCAAACGTAGCCTAACAATATGTAACGCGCCGCGACCACTATTGCCGGCCTCCACATCGCCAAGCAGAACATATTAGACGAGAGTAGAGGGCCGTACTGCGTGGGATAGGAGTATATGTCAGAAAAGTCTAAGATATGATATCCTAAATCGAACAAACCTAACATAGCCAACCGCAACATAACTCAGACTAGCGTGTCGAGATCACAGTTGCTGGCACCCCCAGAGCCAAGCCGAGCATATTGGATCTCAGTAGGGAGCAGAGATCCACCTTACAGTAGTATATACCTCAAAGATCAAAGCCATCCAGACCAAACCAAACCTTACCTAACGTAATGAAAATTAATATAACTCAACCTGTCGTGCTGCGATAACTATTGCTGGCGACCTCAGAGGCCAGTAGGGTGTGATAGAGCACAGTAGGGCGCAGACATGCATAG
Source organism: Eufriesea mexicana (assembly GCF_001483705.2). Taxonomy (NCBI): domain Eukaryota; kingdom Metazoa; phylum Arthropoda; class Insecta; order Hymenoptera; family Apidae; genus Eufriesea; species Eufriesea mexicana. The sequence goes on along the minus strand of NW_016908513.1, from coordinate 21,630 downwards.
AATAGTTGTTTTGAGCCAACCTAACCAAACGTCACCTAACTCACCTTAACGTGCCGCGGTCATAATCACCGGCCTCCCAGGATCTGAGGGGAACACACTAGAGGACAGTAGAGCGCAGAAGTCAGAAGAATGGACGTGAATAGCAAAAAGGTAAAAGCTATCCATACCCAACAAAAGCTAGCATAACCCAAGCGAGCGTAACGTAACACAAACTAACGTGCCGAGACCGCTGTTGCTTGCCTCCCAAGAGCCAAGCAGAATTTAAGAGAACACGGTAGAGCGGTGAAAGCCGCAGAATAGCAGTGTATAGCACAAATGTCAAGGATATCCTAACTTAACTTGTCCCAACCAAGCCTAACCAAACGCAGCTTTACTAAGCCTAGCGAACAGAGAACACCTTTCCCGGCTTCCCCAGTGCCACGCAGAACATATTACAGCACAGTAGAGCGCAGAAATCCACCGACCAGCGGCGCATAGCACAAAGGCCACAGCCATCATAACAAAACCTGTCCCACCTAGCATAAACAAGCGCAACACAACATAACCTGACGCGCCGCTGCCTCTATTTCTGGCCATCATAGAGTAAAGTTGAGCATGTTATGTCGCTGTAGAGCGCAGAAACACAGCGAATAGCAGTGTATACCACAAAAGTAAAAGCTGTCCCAGCGGAAACTAACCAAACGTAGCACAACCCAACCTACCATATCCCAACATGACATGCCGTTGCCGCTATTGCTCGCCTCCCCATTGCCAAGCTGAACATATTAGGGCACAGTAGAGCACAAATATCCGACGAACAGCGGTGTATATTACAAAAGACAAGGAGCTCCTAAACTACCTTTACATAACCTAGCCTATCCATACGTACCCTCGCACAAAATATCGTGCCGAGACCACTATTGCTGGCCTCCGCAGAACAAAGCAGGACATGTTGGAGCCGAGTTCAATGCAGGAATCTATTTTATAGCAGTGTATTGCACAAAACTCAAAGCTAATCTTGCACTAACCTAACCAATCGTGACATAACAAAACGTAGCATAACTCAACCTGAGGTTACACTACCAGGATTGCATGCCTCCGCAGAGCAAAGCAGAACATATATGTGGATAGTAGGACGCAGAAATACTTAGAATCGCGGTGTATGCCAGAAAAGTCTAAGGTAAACTGCCTCAAGCCAAACAATCAGAACCTATCCTAACATAGCGTAACTCAACATAACGTGCCGCGACCAATATGTCTGGACTCCCCACGGCCAAGCAGTATGTAGTCGAGCAGTGTAGAGCGTAGAAATCCAGCGAATATCGGTGTATATCACGAAAATAATATCTGTCCAGACCTAACAAAGCCTAACTTTATGAAGCCAAACGTAGCCTAACTCATACGAACGGTACGAGGCCCTTAGTACTGGTCACTCCAGAGTCGAGCAGAATATAGTAGAGCGACGTAGAGCGTAGACATCCACCGAAAAACAGTGTACAGCACAAAAGTTGAAGGTACAATATCCTAACCTATCCAAGCTTACTATAACCAAACGCAATATAACATAACCCTACGTGTCGAGACCACTATTGCTAGCCTCCCCAGAGCCTAGCAGAATATACTGCGGCACAGTAGAGAGTACAAATCCACCAAATTGCCGCGTGTAGAACAAAACTCGTGGCTATCCTAACCAAACCTTGAGCACCCGGACGAATCCAAACGTAGACTACCTAAACCTAATGAGCCGAGACCACTATTGCTGGCCTCCTCAGAGACAAGCAGCATATATTAGAGCACAGTAGATGGCAGATATCCGCCGAATTGCAGTGTATAGCACAAAAGTCAGAGATATCTTAACGTAACCTCTGCTAACCAAACCAAACCGGACGCAGCATAACTAAACGTAACGTGCCGAGAATACTATGGCTGGATTCCCCAGAGCCAAGCATTGCATACTATAGCAATGTAGAGTTTGAAAATCCACCCAATGGAGGGGTATGGAGCACAACTCATATCTATGATCTTCCAACCCAACGAATCGTAAAATATCCAGACGCGGCATAACTCAACCTAACGTGGCTCGACCACTATTGCTGGCTTCTCCAGTGCCAAGCAGAAAGTAATAGAGCACAGCAGAGCGCAGAAATTCACCGAATAGCAGTATCCAGCACAAAAGCCAAAGCCATAACATCCAAACCCAACCTAACCTAACCTAACAAGCCTACCGTGCCACGACCGCCATTGCACGCTTCCCCACAGTCCAGTAGAGTATAGTAGAGCAATGATAAGAGAAGACATCCACCGAATAGCAGTGTTTACCGTAAAAGTCAAAGTTATCATATCCTAATCTAACCAAACGTACCATAACCAAACGTAGCATAACAGAGCCTAACGCGCCGAGACCACTATTTCTGGCTTCCCCAGAGCAATTCAGAGAGTGTTAGATCACGGTAGAGCGCAGAAATCCACCGAAAAGCAGTGCACAGCACAAAAGTCAAAGCTATTCTGTCCAAACCAAACCAATCGTAACATTATCAAACGTATCGTACCTCAGCCTAACGTGACGCGACCTCTATTGCTGGCCTGCCCAGGATCAAGAAGAACATATCAGAGGAGGAGGATCGCCAATGTATATGGAATCGCAGTGTATAGCAGAAATGTCAAAGTTATACAAACCAAGCCAAAGCAAACATAACATATCCGAACGAAGCCTAACCCAACACAACGTGCTGCGACTACTATTGCTGCCCTCCCAGAGGCGAGAAGAACACAGCGGAGGAGAGTAGAGCTCAGAAATCCAGAGAATCGCAGTGTATAGCAGAAAAGCAGAGGCCACCCGAACCTAACCCAAACAAACGTAACATAACCGAACGTACCCTAACTCAAGTTAACGTGCGGCGTCGAGAATTGCTGGTCTCGCCAGTGCCAGACAGAATATAGTAGAGCACAATAGAGAGCAGAAATACAACGAATAGCAGTGTACAGCACAAAAGTCAAAGCTATCCTGCCCCAACCTAACAAATCGTATCATATCGTAACGTGAACTAACACATTCTAACGGGCCGCGACCGCCATTGCTGGCCTCCACAGAGGCGACCTGGACATACTAGTGGAGAGTAGTTCTCAGAAACTCACAGAATCGCAGTGTATAGCAGAAAAGCAGAGGCCACCCGAACCAAACTCAAACTAACGTAACATAGCCAAACGTAGCCTAACTCAACGTAACGTGCCGCGACCACATTTGCAGGCCTCGCCAGTGCCACGCGGAATATGCCTGAGCACAGTGGAGCGCTGGATTCCACCGAATAACTGTGTAAAGTATGAAAGTCAAAGCTATCCTAACCCAACATAGCATAACCTAACATAACCAAACGTAAATTAACTCTGACTGACTTGCCGAGGCCACTATTGTTGGTATTGCCAGAACCGCGAAGATTACTCTAGGGTACTGTGGAACGCAAAAAGCCTCCGCATTGCAGTGTGCAGCACAAATGTCGAAGCAATCCCCTCCTAACCGAACCAATCGCAATACAACTAAACGTAACCTAACTCTCTCGACCACTATTTCTGGGCTCCCCGAATGCGAACAGAATGTGCTAGAGGAGAGTAGTGTGTAGAAATCCACCGAATCGCAGTGTGTATCACGAAAGTGAAAGCGACCCTTACAGTACATATCATAACCCAACCTAGCCGAACGTAACGTTACACAGCTTAATGTGCCGCGATCAGCATAGCTGGCCTCCTCAGAACCAAACAGAAAATATTAGTGCACAGCAGAGCGCAGGAATCCACCGAACAGCAGATTACAACACAAAACTCAAAGGAATACTACCCTAACACAGCAACTCGTAACATAGCCGACCTATCCTGACCATACCTAGCATGCTGCAAACAATATTGCTGCACTTCCGGGGCCGAACGGAACACCCTAGGGTAGAGTAGTGCTCAGAAATCCATAGAACCGCAGTGTAGAGCAGAAAAGGCTGGAATACCCGAAGCTAACCCAAACACACGCAACATAGCCAGACGTAGCCTAACTCAACATAACTTGCCGCGACCACTGTTGCTGGCCTCGCCGGGGCCAAGGAGAAAATAGTCAAGACAAGAAGAGCGCAGGAATACACAGAATAGCAGAGCACAGCACAAAAGCCGATGCTATAATGTCCCAAACTAACCAACCATAACACAACCTAACGTTACCAAACTGAATCAAATGGGACGCGACCACTATTCCTGGCCTCCACACCGCCGAGCAGAACATAGTACAGGAGACTAGAGCACGGAAATCCATAGAACCGCAGCGAATAGCAGAGAAGTCAAAAGCTATCCAGACCTAACCCATCCTAATGTAACATAAACAAACTTAGCCCGAATAAACATAAAGTACCGCACCCACTATTGCTGGGATCCGGGCAGACGGACAGAACGTAGTAGAGGACTGTAGGGCTCAGTAATCCATAAAATCTCTGTGTATAGCAGAAAAGTCGAGGATATGCGAACCCGACGCATACAAGCATAACCTAGTCAAACGTAGCATATCACAACTTAACGTGCCGCGACCAGTATTGCTGGCCTCGCCAGGACCAAACAGAACGCAATAGAGCACTGTGGAGCGCAGAAATGCACCGAAAAACAGTAAAGAGTGCGAAAGCCATAGCTACCATAACCAAACATAACAAATCATATCCTAACCGAACGCAATCTATCTCAACCTAACGTGCCGAAACAACTATTGCTGGGCTCCCCAGTGCCAAGTAGAATATATTACAACGCAGTAGAGCGAAGAAATCCACAGAACAGTGGAGCGCAGCACAAAATTCGTAGCTATCCTGTCCTAAACTAACCAAACGTGACGTTACCAAACGTAGCATGACTCAGCCTAACGTGCGGGGCCACTACTGCTGGCTCCCACGGCCATGCAGGGTATAGTAGAGTAAAGTAGAATGAAGAAATCCTCCGAATAGCAGTGTATAGCACGAACGTCAAAGCTACACCATCCTAACCTAACCACACGTAACATCACAAAACGTTACCTAACTCAACCCAACATGACCAGACCTCTATTGCCGCCATCCACAGAGACAAGCAGAACAAACTAGAGGAGAGTGGAGCGCAGAAATCCATAGCATCGCAGTGAATATCAGAAAAGTCGAAGCTATCCAAATCTGACCATAGCTAACGTAACATAACCAAACGTAGCGTATCTCAACCTGACTTGGCGAGACCAACATTACTGGCCTCCACAGAGCCAACTCGAATATACTAGAGCATACTAGAGCTCAGAAGTTCGCCACACATCAGTGTAAATCACAAAAGCCACAGATATCATAACCTAACCTGATCTAACCTAACCTATCCAAACGTAGCGTAACTCAAAGTAACGTGCCGATACCACCACTACTGGCCCTCGCAGAACCATGCTGACTATGTGAGAGCACAGCAGGGTGCAGAAATCTGCAGAACAGCAGTGTACAGTACAAAAGCCTTAGCTTGACCCTCTTAACATAACAAATCGTTACGTAACCAAACGTAACTTAACACAACCTAACGAGCCGCGGTCACTATTGCTGGCGACCCTGGGACAAGCAGAGTATGATAGAGCACAGTAGTGCCCAGAAGTTCACCCAATGACCATTTATAGCACAAAAGTCAATGGTATACTCTCCTGCCGTAGTCAAACGTAACATCATCGAACGTAGCCTAAACCAAACTAACGTGCCGGGCTACTATTACTGGCCACAACAGAGTCGAGCAGAGTGTGGTAGAGCAATGTAGAGCAAAGGATTCGTGCGTAGAACTCTATTCGTGGCCTCCCGAGAGCCAAGCAGAATACACTAGAGCGCAGTAGAGCGCAGAAGTCCAACGAATAGCAGTGTATAGCACAATGGTCAGAGCCATCCTAACCTAACCGAACAAAGCATAACATAACCAAGGGTACATAACTCAACCCAACGTGCCTACACCAATGTTGCTAACATCCCCAGAGTGAAGGAGAATATACTAGAACTTACTAGTTTGCCGAGATCCGCCGTATTGCAGTGTAAGGCACAAAATTCAAATATAGCCTTACATAACCTGACCTACCATGTTAGGATAGGATAGCATTGACTTCTGCGATCTACCCCGATATTCGGTGTATTTCTGCGCTCTGCATTCCTCCAATATGTTTTGCTTCGCTCTGGGGAGGCCAGCAATATTAGCCTGGGCACCTTATGCTAAGATAGGATACGTTCGGTTGTGCTAGGTTAGGACAGGGTAGGATAGGGTATCCTCCACTTTTATGCCATAAACTGCAATGCTGTGCCCTAGTGCGCTGTACTGTGCTCTAGTATACACTGCTTGGCCCTTGGGTGCAAGAAACAATGGTACCGGAACGTTAGGTTGATTTAAGCTACGTTCGGATATGTCAAGTTTGGTCACGTTGGGAGAGGGTAGCTTTGACATCTGTGCAATACATTGCTGGTTGGTAGAAACCTGCGCTCTGCATTGCTCTGCTAGCCTCTGCTTTTCCATGGGGAGTCCAGCAATAGTGCTCGTGGTGGGTTTGGCTGAGCTATGTTACGTTTGGTAGTGTTACGATTGGTTAGTTTAGGAGATAATAGCTTTGACTTTCGTGCTGGACACCAATACTCGGTGGATTTCTACTACCTGCATTGCTCTACTATACTCTGCTCGACTATGGGAAGGCCGGAAATTGTGCTCTCAGCACGTTAGTTTGAGTTATGCTACGTTTGGTTTGGTTAGATTAGACCTGGATAGGTATGGGTACCTTTGACGTCTGCGCTATACACCGCCATTCGGTGGACTCCTGCGCCCTGCGCTGCCCTTTGGGTACCTTTGACGTCTGCGCTATACACCGCCATTCGGTGGACTCCTGCGCCCTGCGTTGCCCTAATACGTTCTGCTTGGCTCTGGCTGTGGCAGCAACAGTGACGTCGGCAGGTTAGTGTAGATTTGGTTACGTTTGCTTACGTTACGTATTTTCAGGTTAGGATAGGATAGCTTCGACTCTTGCGCGATACACCCATATACGGTTGATTTCTGCGCACTCCTGTGTTCCAATACGTTCTGCTGGGCTCTGGGCAGGCAAACAATAGTGGCCTCGGCGTGTTAGGCTGTGGTAGGTTACGGTTGGCTTGGCTAGGTTAGGCTAGGTATGCTTAGGATAGCCTTGACTTTAGCGGTATACACTGTAATACGGTATATATTTGCGATCTGCATCGCTCAGTTATCCTCTGCTTCTCTCTGGGGAGGCCAGCAATAGTGGACGTGGCACGTTTGGTTGAGTTATGTGTCGCTTGGTTAGTTTAGGTTAGGTCAGGATAGGATAGGATATCCTCAACTTTTGCCCTGTACACAGCTCTTCTGTGGGCTCCTGTGCTATACTGTGGTCTAATATGTTCTACTTGGCCCTGGGAAGGCCAGCAATATATTTCTCGGTTTGTTAGGTTTAGTTGTTCTACGTTTGGCTACGTTAGGTTGGGTATGGGTTGGTTAGCATGGCTTTGACTATCGTGCAATACGCTAATTTTCGTTCGATTCCTGCGCTCTACTATGGCCATGTATGTTCCGCTTGGCTCTGGGAAAGACAGCAATTGCGGTCTCGGCTCCACATGCTGAGTTAGGGTAAGTTTGGTTGGGTTATGTAAGGTAAGGATAGGTCACGTCATCTTTGGCTTTTGTGCCTTTCAATGCAACGCCGCGGATTTCTGTGATCTACTGTGCTCTAGTATATCATGCTTGGCTCTGGGGAGGTCGGCAATAGTGCTGTAGGTTTGTTAGGTGGAGTAAGGTTACGTTTGCTTATGCTATGTTTGGTTAGGTAAGTCCCGGATATCTTCGTCTTTTATGCTACACACAGCTGTTCCGTGGATTTCTGCGCACCAGTGTGATCAAGTACGCTCCGCTTTACTCAATGGAGGGCGGAAATAGTGGCCGCGGCGGGTTAGGTTGAGTTAGATTACGCTCGGTTAGGCTAAATTTGTCTGTGTCAGGTTGGGATATCTTTGACTTCTGTGCTGCACACTGGAATGCGGTCGGCTTTTGCGCCCTACAGCGATCTAGTATGTTCTCATTGCCTCTGGGGATGCCAGTAATAGTGATCTCGGCACGTATGTTTGAGATAGAAAACTTTTCGTTATGTTCCATTTGTTAAGGTTAGAATAGGGTAGCCTTGACTTTTACGATAGACTCCGATTTTCTGTTTATTTCTGCGCTCTACTGTGCTCTAGCATATTCTGCTCGTCTCCGGGAGGCCAGTAATTGTGTTCTCGGCACGTTTGTTTGAGTTAGGCTACGTTCGGCTCCATTACATTAGTTCCGGTTAGGTTTGGGTTCCTTTGACTTTCTCTGGTTGGTAGGCACCTGCGCTCTGCATTGCTCTGCTAGCCTCTGCTTTTCCATGGGGAGGCCAGAAATAGTGCTCGTGGTGGGTTTGGCTGAACTATGTTACGTTTGGTAGTGTTACGATTGGTTAGTTTCGGAGAGAATAGCTTTGACTTTCGTGCTGGACACCAATACTCGGTGGATTTCTACTACCTGCATTGCTCTCCTATACTCTGCTCGACTATGGGAAGGCCAGAAATTGTGTTCTCAGCACGTTAGTGTGAGTTATGCTACGTTCGGTTTGGTTAGATTAGACCTGGATAGGTAAGGGTACCTTTGATTTCTGCGCTATACACCGCCATTCGATGGACTCCTGCGCCCTGCGTTGCCTTAACACGTTCTGCTTGGCTCTGGCGATGGCAGCAACAGTGACGTCGGCAGGTTAGTGTAGGTTTGGTTACGTTTGGTTACGTTACGTATTTTCAGGTTAGGATAGGGTAGCTTTAACTTTTGTGCTATACACCGCTAACCGGTGGATTCCTGCACCCCACATTGCTCTATTATACTCTGCTCGACTATCGGGATGCGAGAAATTGGGGCCGTGCCACGTTAGGTAGAGTCACGTTAAGTTCGGTTAGGTTATGATAGGTTAGAAATGGTTAGGGTAGCTTCGACTTTCGTGCTATAGACAGTTATACGGTGCATTCCTGCCCTCCACCGTGATCTACCCTAATCTGCTGTACCCTGGGGGGCCTGCATTATTGACCGCGGAGTGTTACGTTGAGTTTGGCTACGAAAGGTTAAGCTATGTTAGTTCGTGTTAGGTTTGGATACCTTTCATTTTTCTGCTGTAAACTGCGAACCGATGGACTTCTGCACCCTAGCCTTCTCTAATAAGTTCTGCTTGGTTCAGAGGAGGCCAACAATTGTGGTAGCGGCAAGTTTGGTTGGATTTGGTTACGCTTGGAAGTGTTACCATTGGTTAGGTTATGATATGGTACCAGTGACTTTTGCGCCAAAAACTGCTTTTCGGTGTATTTCTGCGCTATACTGTGTTGTAGTGTATTCTACTTGGCCCTGGGGATGCCAGCAGTATCGGTCTCGACAAGTTAGTCTCCGTTAGGTTGCGTTTGGTTATGTTACGTTTGGTAAGGATAGGATAGGATAGCTTTGACTTTTGTATTATGCGCGGATTTTCGATGGATTCCTTCGCTCTACATTGCTCTACTATACTCTGCTCGGCACTCAGGAAGCCAGCAGCAGTGGTACCGGCACGTTAGGTTTAGTTATGCTACGTTTGGTAAAGTCAGGTTATGCCAGGTTAGGTTTGGCTATCACCGACTTTTCTGCTCCACGATTCATAGCGGGGGATTCCTGCGCTGTACTGTGCTCTAGAATTTTCTGCTTTGCTGTCGGAAGGTCAGCATTTGCGGTCTAAGCTCGTTAGTTTCTATTAGGTTCCCTTTGGCTGTGGTACGTTTGATCAGGTTAGGTTGGGGTAGCTTCGACTTATGTGCTGCACACTCCTAATCGGTAAATTTCTAGGCTCTACTGTGATCTAATGAATCCTGCTTCGCTCTGGGGGTTCTAGAAATAATGACCGCAGCGCGCTTGGTCAGGTTAGGTTACGTTTGGTTAGGTTAGGTTTGCTAGGTTGAGGTTGGGATGTCTTTGACTTTCTTGCTATTCACTTCCATTCCATGGTCATCAGCGCTCTACTCTCCTCTAATATGCCCAGCTAGGCGACGGGGATGCCAGCAGAAGTGGGCTAGGTACGTTAGGTTGCGATTTGTTACGTTTGGTTATGTTAGGTTAGGACAAGTTACGTTAGTACATCTTCTACTTTTCTGCATTAAACTTCAGTGCGGCAGATTTCTGCGCTCATCTGTGCTCTGGTCTACTCTGCATGTCTCCGGGGATGTCAGCAATGGTGGTGTAGGCACATTCGGTTGAGTTAGGTTGGTTTGTATATGTTACGTTTGGCTATGTTATTATACCATATCTTTTGCTATTGCGCTATACTCTGCCATGCGGCGGATGCCAGCGTCCTCATTGCTCTACTATACTCTGCTCGGTTCTTGTGAAGCCAGCAATAGCGGTCGTAGCACGATAGGTTGGTGTACGTTGCGTTCGGTTCTGTGAGGTTAGGGGGCGTTTGGTTAGGACGGCATCGGCTTTCTTGTTATATGCTGCTATTCTGTGGATTTCTACTGTCTACTGTTCTCTAGCATGTTCCGCTTGGCTCTGGGGAAGCCTTCAATATTGATATCGGCACGATAGGTTGAGATAGGGTACGTTTGAGATGGTTATGTTAGGGTAAGTTTGGTTTGGATCGTTTTGACTTTCGTGCTATACACTCTAATTCGGTGGATACCATTGCTCTAGTGTGCCCTACGCCAATCAGCTTGGCCCTGTGGAAGCAAGAAATAGTGGTCGCGGCACGATTCGCTGAGCATGCTGCGTCAGGTTAGGATACGTTAGTATGAGTTATGATTGTGTGTCTCCGGCTTTTCTGCTCTACACTGCGTTTCTATGGATTTCTGCGCTCTACTCTCCTCTAATATGTTCTGCTATGCTCGGGGGGGGGGCAGCAATATTGGCGGCTTCATGTTTGGTAGGATTTGGTTACGTCTGGCAATCTTACGGTTAGTAATGTTAGGACAATCTAGCTGTGGCATTTCCGACAGACACTGCTATTCGGTGGAGTTCTGCGCTATACTGCGTTCTAGTATATTCTACTTGGCCCTGGGGATGCCAGCAGTATCGGTCTTGGCAAGTTAGTCTCCGTTAGGTTGCGTTTCGGATTGTTACGTTTGGTTAGGTTAGGAGAAGATAGCTTTGACTTTTGTGCTATGCGCGGGTATTCGGTGGATTCCTGCGATATACTGCTCTCTAATATGCTCTTCTTGGCGCGGAGGAGGCCGGAAATAGTGTTATCGGCACGATAGTTTGGGTTAAGTTGTATTCGGTCAGCTTACGTTTGGTTAGTTCACGATAGGATGGCGTTGACTTTCGTGCCATACACGTCAATGTGGTGGATTTCTGCCCTCTGCTGTGCTCTAATATGTTATGGTTGACTCTGTGGGGCCAGCATAAGTGGCCATGACTCGATAGGTTTTGTTGGTATACGTTTGGCGATCGTTAGATGTGCTAGGTTAGGGTAAGGTAGCTCTGACTTTTGTGCTATACTCCGCTATTCGGTGGATTTCTACGATCTACATTGCTCTACTGTGCTCTGCACGACTCCGGGGAGTCTAGTAGTAGGGTTCGTTGCACGATACGTTGAAAAACGTTACGTTCGTTTAGGTTAGGTCAGGTTTGGTTTGGTGTGGATAGCTTCGAATTTTCTGTATATACATTGCAATTCTATGGATTTCTACGCAATGCGCTCCACTATCATGCTCTTCTTGGCTCTGTGCAGGCTGGAAATAATGTTCTCGGCTCGTTACGTTGAGGTACGTTACGTTTGGCTAGGATAGGTTAGGGTATGGTTGGTTATGGTAGCTCCTAAATTTGTGCTATGCACTGCCATTCGGTGGGTTCCTACGCCCTACTGTGCTCAAGCCTGATCTACTTATCTCCGGGGACGGCAGCAATAGCGGACTCGGTACGTAGGGCTGAGTTAAGTTACGTTTGGCTAGGTAAGGTTAATATAAGCATGGTTAGTGCAGCTTTGACTTTTATACTATACACGGCTTTTCGGTGGACCACTGCGCTCCAGATTACTCTAACATGCTCTGCTTGTCTCGGGGGAGCACCGCAAAAGTTGTATCGTCGCGTTATGCTGAGTTAGGCTATGTCCATTTATGCTACGCTTGGTTGGGATAGGATAGCAAAGCTATGGCTTTTGTGATATACACTGCTATTCCGTGGTTTTCTGCGTTCTACATTGCTCTAATATACTCGGCCTCTCTCTGGGAGGGACAGCAATACTAGTCTCGGCACTTCATGTTGAGTTAGACTAGGTTCGGTGGAGTTAGGTTAGGACATGTTGGACTAGGATATCTTCCAACTTTGCGCTACTCACTGCAATACGGTCGGTTTCTACGCTGTACTGTGCTCTAAGACGTTCTGCTTCGATCTGGGGAGGCCAGAAATGTTGTTCGCGGCACGTTTGGTTGTGTCCGGTTACGTTGTGTTTGGTTGGGTTAGGTTGAGTTTGGTTATGGTGGTTCCAACGTTTGCACTATACACTACTTTTCGGTGGATTTCTACGCTCTACTGCGCTGTAGTATGCTCTGCTCGGTTCTGGGGAGGCCAGAAGCAGTGGTCTCCGCACGTTAGGTTGGGATACATATCGGTTCGTCATGTTACGTTTCGTTAGGTTAGGGTATGATAGCTTTGACTCTAATGCTACGCATCACTACTCGGTGGACTTATACGCTCTACATTGCCCTAATATGTTCTGCTTGGCTCTGGGGAGGCCAGAAATGGTGGTCGTGACGCGATAGTTTGTGTTAGGCTACGTTTGTTAATGTTACGATTGGTAAGGTAGGATTGGATGGCTTTCACATTTGTGCTATGCACCAATACTCGGTGGACATCTGCGCCCTACATTGGTCTACAACACTCTGTTCGGCTCTGGGGAGGCCACCAATAGTCGTCTGTGCGCGATAGGTTGGGTTAATTTACGCCTGGTCAAGTTATGCTTGGTTAGGTTATGCAAGGATAGCTTCTGCGTTATTGCGGTGCACAACCATTCGGAGGATTTCTGGGCTCTTCTGTAATCTAATATTCTCTACCTTCTTCTGTGGATGCCATAAATTGTGTTCGCGGCGCATAAGGTTGTGTTAGGTTACGTCAGATTCTGATACGTTTGGTTACGTTTGGGCAGGATATCCTTGAGTTTTTTGCTATACAGTACTATTCGGTGTATTTGTTCGCCCTCCGTTGCACTACTATACCCCACTCGACCTTGTGGAGGCCAGCAATGGCCGTCGTGGCACGATAGGTTAAGTTATGTTACGTTCGGTTTGGTTAGGCTACGTTAGGCTTGGTCAGGGTAGCTTTGACTTTTGTGCCATACACTCCTGTTCGTTGAACTTCTGCGCTCTACTGTGCTCTAATATGTTATGCTACGCTCTGGAGAGGGCAGCAATGGTGGTCTCGGCACGTTCGGTTTAGTTATGTGGCGCGATAGGTTTTGTTATGCTACGTTTGCTGATTTTACGATTGGATAGGTTATGATAGTATAGCTCTGACTTTTGTGCTCTACACCGCTATACGGTTGATTTCTGCGCTCTACTGTGCTCTCGTACGTTCTGCTTGGCTCTGCAGAGGCAAGCAATTGGGTCCTCGGCGCGCTGGTTTGAGTTAGGTTACGTTAGGTTTGGATAGGTTAGGACACGTTTGGTTGGGATAGATTTGACTTCTGTGGTATACACTACTATTCTGTCGATATCTGCGCTCCGCATTGCTCTACTAGCCTCAGCTTGTCTCTGTCGAGGCCAGCAATAGTGGACCCGGCACGTTCTGTTGTGCTGGGTTTCGATTGGTTTTGTCAGTGTAGGTAATGTTTGGGTAGGATGGCTGCGACGTTTGTGCTATGCACTACTTCTCGGTGGATTTCTGCGCTCTTCTGTGCTCTGGTATATTCTGCTTGGCTATGTGGAGGCGAGCAGTAGTGCTCACGGCACGTTGACCTGAGCTACGTTGCTCTATGTTGCGTTACGTTTGGATAGGATAAGGTTGACTTTTGTGCTGTACACTGCTATTCGGTGGATCTCTGAGCTCCACGTTGCTCTGCTATACCCTACTGGTCTCTGGCGGAGCCGGCAATGGCGGCCGTGGTGTGATAGGTTGAGTTACGTTACGTTCGGTTAGGTTCGGTTAGGAAATGTTTGACCAGGATTGCTATGGCTTTTTTGCTATACGCTGATATTCTGTGCACGTCTGGGCTCTACGGTGCTCAAATACGTGCTGCTTGGCTCTGTGGAGGCCAGAAGTAGAGGTCCCTGCGCTTAAGGTTTATACTTTCTACGTTCGGTTCGGTTACGTTTGGTCTGGCTTGGTATGGATATCTTTTAATTATGTGCTTTATATTGCCCCTTGGTGGCCTTCTGCGCCATACCTGGCTCTACTATACTCTGCTCTACTCTGGGGACGCCAGCATTAGTGGTCGCAGCACGATAGGTTGTGTTAGGCTACGTATGTTAGTGTTATAATTGGTTATGTTAGGATAAGATAGCTTTCGCTTTTGTGCTATGGACCAATACTCTGTGGATCTCTGCGCCCTAAAATTCTGTACAACACTCTGTTCGTCCGTGGGGAGGCCACTAATAGTGGTTTCGGCACGTTTGGTTGAGCTATGCTTCGTTTGGTTAGGATAAGTTAGTTTGGGTTAGGTTGTGTAGCTTTGCCTTTCGTAGCACGAACTGTTGCGCGGTGGATTTCTGCACTCCGCTGAGATCAAGTGCGTTCTGCTTGACTCTGGGAAAGCCACAAAGAGTGGTCTCGACACGTTAGGTTGAGATATATAACGTTTGGTAATGATACGTTTGGTTAGGTTGGTACAGGATGGCTCTGACTTTTGTGCTGTACACCGCCGTACGGATGGCTTCTGTGCTCTACTGTGCTCTAAAATGTGCTGCTTGGCTCCGGGGAAGCTAGCAATAGTTGTCTCGGCACCTTAGGTTCAATTAGGCTACTTTCGGTTAGGGCAGATTATGTTACGATACCTTCCACTTTTGTGCTGTTCACTTGAATGCGGTGTATTACAGCGCTCTACTGTGCTCTAGCATATTCTGCTGGTTCTGGGGAGGGCAGCAATAGCTCTTCCTGGAGGCCAGCAAGGGTGGTCGAAGCACGTTAGGTTGTGTTAGGGTACGTACGGTTAGGCAAGGTTCCGCAGCCTTAAGTTTGCAAAGCCTTGACTTTCGTGTTATAAACTGTTAATAGGTTGATTTCTGCGCTATACAGGGATCTACTATGCTCTGCTCGAATCTGGCGTGCCCAGGAATAGTGGTCGCGGCACTTTATTCTGAGTTATGTTACGCCCGTTTATGTTACGATTTGTTAGGCTAGGAAACGATGGCTTTAGCTTTTGTGCTATGCACTGCAATTCGGTGTATTTATGCGCTCTAGCGTGCTCTGATGCGTCCTGCTTATATCAGGGGAGCACGGTAATAGAGGTCAATGCTCGTTAGTTTGTGTTAGGACGCAGTTGGTTATGTCATGTTTGGTTATGTTATGCTAGGATGACTTCGACTTTTGTGCTATGCACCGCTATTCAGTGGACTTCTATTCTCTACTGTAACCTAATAACCTCTACTTTGCTGTGGGGTGGGCAGCAGTAACGGTCTCGGAACGTTGGGTACAGTCAGGATATGTATGGATATGCTTTGTTGGTTTGGGTTAGTCTCGGTTTTCCTGACTTTTCAGATATACACTGCGATTCCATGGATTTCTGCGTTTTACTCTCCGCTAATATGTACTGCTAGACTATGGGGAGCCCAGCAGTGGAGGTCGCGGCACGTTAGTTTGAGTTATTTTACGTTTGGTTATATTTGGATTCTTTTGGTTAGGAGAGGATAGATAGGGCTTTAGAGCTACAGACTGCTGTTAGGTGGATTTCTGCCCCATACAGTGCTCTAGTATTTTCAGCCTGCCTCTGGCAGGGTCGGCAATAGTGGTCTCTTCACGGTATGATGAGTCATGTTACGTTCGATTAGGTTGGTTCGGGATAAGTTTGGCTAGGGTAGCGTTAACTATTGTGCTGTGCAATGCCTTTCGGTGGATTTGTGCGCTCTACTGGGCACAAGTATGACCTGCTTCGCTCTGGGGAGGGCACCAGTAGCGGTTTCGGCACGCCAGGTTTAGCGAGGCTATGTCTGTCTGTATCATGTTGTTCTCGAATAGGCTTGGGTATCTTAGACTTTTCTGATATACACTGCGATTCTATGGATTTCTGTGTTCTACTCTACACTAATGTGTTCTGCTTGGCCCTGGGGAGGCCAGTAATAGTGGTCGCGGCACGTCAGGTAGAGGTATCTTACGTTCTGTTACGTTACGTTTGGTTAGTTTCGGAGAGGATAGCTATGTGCATGGTGGCATAGTTTGCTATTAGGTGGATTTCAGCGCCCGACGGTGCTCTAATATTTTCAGCTTGGCTCTGGCAAGGCCAGCAAGGGTGGCCTCTGCACGTTATGACGAGTCATTCTACGTTCCTGCAGGTAGGGCTTGGCTACTTTTGGTAAGGATAGCTTTAACTTTCGTGCCGTACACGGCTGTTCGCTGAATTTTTGCGCTCTACTGCCCTCGAGCATATCCTGCTCGGCCCTGGGATGGGCAGCAATAGCGTTCTCTGCAGGATGGTTTGATCTATGCTATGCTGGGTTATATTCTGTTGGTTTGGGTTAGTCTTCGGTAGCTTTGACTTTTCGTATATACACTGCGATTATATCGATTCCTGCGTTCTACTCTCCACTAGCGTATTCAGCTTGACCCGGCAGGGCGGGCGGTAGAAATAGTGGTCTCGGCACGTTAGGTTGAGTTAGGTTACGTTTGGTTAGGTTGGGACAGTCTAAGATTGGTCAGGATAGCTTTAACTTTTGTGCTGTACACTGCAATACAGTGGATTTCTCCGCTGTACTGTGCTCTAGTATCCCCAGGTTGGCTCTGCGGTTGGCAACAGTAGCGGTATCGCCACATACGTTTGAGTTACGTTACGCTTGGTTATGTCACGGTTGGTTAGGTTAGGAGATGGTGGCTTCGACGTTAGTTCTATAGTCAGCTATTTGTTCGATTTCTGCAGCCTACAGTGCTTTAAAATATTCAGCTTGGCTGTGGAAAGGCCAGCAGTAGTGGTCTCGGCACGATACGTTGGGACTGGCTACGTTCGGTTTGGTTGGATCAGTATAAGTTTCGACAGGGTAGCTTTAGCTTTTGTGATATACACTGCTATTCGGTGGATGTCTGGGCTCTGGTGAGCTCTAGCGTGTCTTGCTGGTCTCTGGGGAGGCCAGTAATAGTGGTCGCTGCACGTTAGTGTAAGTTAGGTAGCGTTCGCTTATTTTAGGATTATTTAGGTTAGGGGAGGATTGCTATGACTCTAGTGCTATTGTCTGCTATTAGGTGGACTTCTGTGCCCTACCGAGCTCTATAATTTTCAGTTCGGCTGTGGCAAGACCAGCAATAGTGGTCTCGGCACGTCATGATGGGTCAGGTTACGTTCGGTTTGGTTGCGTCAGGTCCAGTTTGCTCAGGATAGCTTTAACTTTTGTGCTGTAAAGAGCCATTCGGTAGATTTCTGTGCTCAACTGCGCCCTACTGTGCCCTGGTTCGCTCTGGGGAGGGCAACAATAGCGGCCTCGGCACGTCAAGTTGAGTCAGGCTATGTTTGCTTATTTTCGGTTGGTTTGGGTTAAGCTTGGGTGGCTTCGGCTTTTCAAATATACACTGCGATTGTATGGATTTCTGCGTTATAACCTCCACTAACGTGTTTCGCTTGGATCTGGGGAGGGCAGCAACAGCGGTCTCGGCACGTAAGGTTTAGTCAGGTAACGTTTTGCTATGTTAGGATTGATTAGGTTAGGAGAGGGTAACTTTGTCCTTAGTGATAAATCCTGCTGTTAGGTGGATTTCTGCTCCCTGCAGTGCTTCAATATTTTCAGCTTGCCCCTAAGAAGGCCAGCAATAGTGGTCTCGGCACGTTATGTTGGGTCATGTTACGTGCGGTTAGTTTGGGTCAGACTAAGCTTGAATGGGACAGCTATAACTAATGTGCTTTGCACTGATATTCGGCGTATTACTGCGCACTGCAGTGCTCTGGTATGTCCTGATCGTCCCTGCGGAATGCAGTAACAGTGGTCTCGGCATGTAAGTTCGTGTCAGGCTCAGTTTGGTTATGTTCTTATAGTAAGCGTTAGGTTTGGGTAGCTCTGACTATTCCATTATGCACTGCGATTCTATGGTTTCCTGTGTTCTACTCTGCACTAATGCGTTCCGCTCGGCTCTGTGGAGGCCATCAATAGTGGTCACATCACGTTAGGTTGTGTTATGTCATGTTCGGTTATGTTACGGATGGTCAGATGAGGAGAGGATAGCTTTGACTTTAGCGCTATAGTATGCTATTATGTGGATCTCTGCGGCCTACAGTGCTCTAATATTTTCTGCTTAGCTCTGGACAGGCCAGCAATTGTGATCTCGTCACGTAGCTTTGAGCCGTGTTACGTTCCGTTATGTTGGGTTGGGCTAAGTTTGGTTAGGATAGCTTTAACTTTAGTGCTGTACTCTGATAATCGGTGTATTTCTGCGCTCCACTGTGCTGTATTAGGAAGTGCTTGGCTCTGGGGATGGCAGCAATAGCGTTCTCGGCATGTTAGCCTGAGTTATGCTACGTTTGGCTATGTTCTGTTGGGCCAGGTTTGGTTTGGGTAGCTCTAACTTTTCTGATATACACTGCGAAAATATGGATTTCTGTGTTCTACTCTCCAATAAAGTGTTCTGCTTGGCTCTGGAGAGGCCAGCAATAGGGGTCGCGGCACGTTAGGTTGAGATACGCTACGTTTGGTTACGTTGCGAATAGCTAGGTATGGAGAGGATAGCTCTGTCTTTAGTGCTATAGCCTGCTATTAAGTAGATGCCAGCGCCCGACAGTGCTCTAATACTTTCAGCTTGGTCCTGGGAGTGACAAAAATGGTGGTCTCGGCCCTTTATGTTGAGTCAAGTCACGTTCGGTTAGGTCGGGTTGCGCTATGTTTGGCTATGGTAGATTGAACTATTGTTCTGCACACTGCAATAAGGTGGATTTCTCCGCAAGACTGTGCTCTAGTACCTCCTGCTTGGCTGTAGGGGTGGCAGCAATAGTGGTCTCGGCACGTTAGGTTTAGTTGGGCTACGTTTGGTGGTGTTACGGTTGGTGAGGTTAGGAGAGGAGAGCTTTGACTTTAGTGCTATTACCCGTTATTAGGTGGATTCCTGCGCCATACAGTGCTCTAATATTTTCAGCTTGGCTCTGGAAAGGCCAGCAATTACGTTCTCGGCACGTTATGATATGTCAGGCTACGTTAGGTTAGCTTGGGTTAGGCTACGATTGGTAAGGATAGCTTTAACTATTGTGCTGTACACTGCTATTTGGTGGATTTCTGCGCACTACTGTGTTCTAGTATGTCCTGATTGTCACTGTGGATGGCTGCAATAGCGATCTCGGCACGATAGGTTGGGTCAGGCTATGTTTCGTTATGTTCTGTTGGTTAGGGTTAGGCTTGTGTTGCTCTACCTTTTCTGATATACACTGCGTTTCTATGGATATCTGCGTATTACTTTCCACTAATATACTCTCCTTGAGCCTGGTGAGGCAAGCAATTGTGGTCGCAACACGTTAGGTTGAGTTAGGTTTGGCTTGGTCATGTTAAGGTTTGTTATGATAACAGGGGATAGCTTTGCCTTTATTGCGGTAGTCTGCTATTAGGTGGATTCCTGCGCCACACAGTGCTTTAATGTTCTCAGCTTGGCCATGGCAAGGCCAGTAATAGTGGTCTCTGCACGTTATGATGGGTCATGTTACATTCGGTTAGGTTGGGACAGGCTAAGTTTGGTCCGTATAGCTTTAACTTTTGAGCTGTATATCCATATTCGGTGGATTTCTGCACTCCACTGTACTCTAGTATTACCTGCTTGGCTCTGGGGTGGGCAGCAATTGTGGTCACGTCACGTTAGGTTGAGGTATGTTAGGTTTGGTTATGTTACGGTTAGCTAGGATAGGAGAGGATAGATTTGACTTTAGTGCTATGGTCTTCTATTACGTGGATTCCTTCTCCATAGGGTGCTCTGCTCCTACCGATTGTCTGTAGGAGGGCTAGCAAAAGTGGCCTTCGCTCGTTATATTTTGACATGTTACTTTCTGTTATGTTGGGTCAAGCTAAGTTTCGTCCAGATAGCCTTAGCTCTTGTGCTGTTCTCAGCTATTCGGTGGATCTCTGCTCTCCACTGTGCTCTGGTATGTCCTGCTTGACCCTGGGAAGGGCAGCAAGTGTGGCCTCAGCCCGTTATGGTGAGTAAGTCTACGTTCGGTCAGGTTAGGTTAGGCTACGTTTGGTAATGGTGGCTTTAACTTTTGTGCTGCACACTTGTATTCGATGGATGTCTACGCGGTATGGTGCTCTGGCACGTCCTGCCTGGCTGCGGAGGGAAACAATAGCGGTCGCGGCACGTCAGGTTGTGTCATGCTATGATTGGATATGACCGGTTGGTTTGGGTTAGGCTTGGGTAGCTTTGACTTTAGTGCGACAGTCTTCTACTAAGTGCATTTCTGTGCCGTACCGCGATCGAATGCTTCCAGCTTGGCTCTGTGAATGCCAGCAATAGTGGCCTATAGATCTGTCATTGTGTCAGGCTACGTTCGGTTGGTTGGGTCAGTCTATGTTTTGTCATTGTAGCTTCAACTTTTGTGCTGTACACTGCTATTCGGCGTATTTGTGCGCTCTACTGTACTCCAGTATGTCCTGCTTCTCTGTGGGGATCGCAGCAATAGCGGTCGCTGGCGTTAGGTTATGTTATGTTATGTATGGTAATGTTGTGTTGGTTTGTGTTAGGTTTGGGTAGCTCCGACTATTCTGATAAAAGCTGCTATTCTATGGATGTGTGCATTCCACTCTACGCTAATGTATTCTGCTTGGCTCTGTGGAGGCTAGCAATAGTGGTCGCGGCACTTTAGGTTGAGTTAGGCTACGTTCCGTTATGTTACGGTTGGTAAAGTTAGGAGAGGGTAGCTTTGACTTTAGTGCTATAGCCTGATATTAGGAGGATTTCTGCGCCCTACAGTGCTCTTATATGTTCAACTTGGCTCCGTGAAGGCCAGCAATAGTGGACTCTGCCCGTTGGGTTTGGTTAGTCTACGATATGCTAGGTTACCTAAAGTCAGGTTAGGTTACTTTATCTTTGACTTTTGTGCTATACACTGCTATTCGGCCGCTTTCTGCGTTCTACTGTGCTTAGGAACACTCTTTTTGTCTCTGGCGGGGCCAGCAATAGTAGGCGTGGCACGTTACCCTTTGTTAGGTTACGTTTGGTTATGTTAAGTTTGTATAGGTTAGGAGAGTATAGCTTCGACTCTTCCGCTATACACAGCGATTCTATAGATTTCTGGACTCCGCCCTCCTCTAATGCGCTCTGCTTTGCTCTGGGAAGTTCAGGGATAGTGGTCGCGTCACGTTCGGTTGTGTTAGGTGACGTTCAGGTACGTTACAATTGGTAAGGTTAGGAGAGGCAAGATTCGTCTTTTGTGCCATGTAATGCCATTCGGCGGATTTCAGCACTGTGCTCTGCTCTTATATGTTCAGATCTGCGATGGAAGTGCCAGCAATAGTGGTATCGCCGCGTCACATT
>NW_016908512.1:13024-18658 GCF_001483705.2 Eufriesea mexicana | reverse complement strand
GTAACGGTGGTCCGTTACGTTATGTTGCGTCACGTTACGTTTGTTTGCGTTACGATTGGATAGCTTGGCAGGGACTGGCTATCACTTTTGCGCTGTAAAATGCTATTCGGCGGATTTCGGCATTATTCTGTGCCCTAATATGTTCAGATTGGCTCTGGTGGTGTCAGCAATGGTAGTATCGGCGCGTTACGCTTAGTTAGGCTACGTTTAGTTAGGTTAGGTTATGATTTCTTCGACTTATGTGCCTCGCACTGCGTTGCGGCCTGTTTCTTCGCTCTACTGTGTTCTAGTATATTGTGGTTGGCTCCGTGGAAGACAGCAATGGTGATCCGGACACGTTGGGTCGGGTTGCATTCCGTTTTGTTATGTTACGTTTGGTTAGGTTAGGTCTGTGTAGATATGGCTTTTGTGCTATACACTGTTATTTGATAGATTTTTGCGCTCCACAGTGCTCTAATATGTTTTACTGGTCTCTGGGGAGGACAGCAATAGATGTCTCGGCTGTTTATGTATAGATATTCTATGTCTGGTTAGGTTCGTTGACGTGATGTTAGGTTAGGTTGCCGTTCACTCTTGTCCTACACGCTTCTATATGTTGGCTCCCTGCGCTCTACTTTGCTCTACTATATTCTGCATTGCACTGTGGAGTCATGCAGGAGTGGTCGCGGCACGTCAGTTTAAGGAATATTACGTTCGTTGGTATTACGATTGGATAGGTTATGAGAGGTCAGAGTTGTCTTTTGCGCCATACACTGCTATTCGGTGCATTTCTGCGTTCTACTGTGCTCAACTATACTCTGCTTGTCCCCGGGGAGGACAGCAATATCAGTCGTTGAATATTATGTAGAGTTATGATACGTTTGGTTATATTACGCTCGGTTACAGGGTAGCTCCCACCTTAAGCTGTACACTGCCATTCTGTGGACTTCTGCGGACTACATTGCTCTAATATTCTCTGCTCAGATCTGGGGAGGCCCGCAATGGTGGTCTCGGCAGGTAAGGTTATCTTAGGTTACGTTACGCTATATTAAGTTACGGTAGGTTATGACAGGGTAGCTTTGACTTTTTTGCCATGCACAGCTATTCGGTGGATTTCTACACTCTAGATAGCTCTACCATACCCTGACAAACCCTGGGGGGACAGGGATAGCTGTCTCGGCACGTTAGATACAGTTAGGCTCCGTTTGGATTCGTTATGTTGTTCTGGGTCCGGTTTGAATAGCTTGGACTTTTCTGCTATACACCGCGGTTCTATGGATTTCGGCGCTCTACTGTGGCCTGGTATATTCAGCTTGGCTCTGGGGATGTCAGCAATAGCGATCTAGGCACGTTAGTTTGAGTCATGTTACGTTTGGTTACGTTACACTAGGTTAGTCTTCGCTTTTGTGTATACACTGCTTTTCGGCGTATTTCTGCACTACACTGCGAACTAGTATGCTATTCTTTGCTCTGGAGAGGCCAGAAATAGTGGTCAAGGCACGCTAGGTTGTGCTAGATTGCGATTGGTTAGGTAAGATTGGGTTGGGTGAGGTTTGGATATCACTTACTTCTATGCTCAGCACTGCTGTGCTATGGACTTCAGGGCACCATTGCGCTCTAGCATATTCTGCTTGACTCAGTGATGCCAGAAATGGTGCTCTCGGAATATTAGATGCAGCTGGGTTAGGTTTGGTTAGCTTAGTTTAGTATGGGTTGGGTTAGGATAGCTTCGACTTTGCTGCTATACATTGCCATACGTTGGACACCTGTGCGATACTCTCCTCTAAAATGTTCTGCTTGGCGCTGTGGAGGCCAGCAACAGTGGACCAGACGTGGTAGTTTGTGTTATCTCACGTTTGGTTAGGTTACGTGAGGTCAGTTTAAGTAAGGATAGACTTCACTCTTGTGCCTTGCACTTCCATGCGGCGGATATTTGCGCTCTACTGTGCTCTAGCTTATTCTGTTTG
This sequence comes from Eufriesea mexicana, assembly GCF_001483705.2. Lineage (NCBI taxonomy): Eukaryota > Metazoa > Arthropoda > Insecta > Hymenoptera > Apidae > Eufriesea > Eufriesea mexicana. Next base: position 16,712 of record NW_016908512.1, on the reverse strand, counting down.
GCGCTTGAAAGGTCAGCATTAGCTGTCTAGTTACGTTAGGTTGTGCTACGTAACGTATGGTTTTTGCGCTTGGACATGTTAGGATAGGGTTACCTAGCATTTTGTGTTGTACACTGCTACTCGGTGGATTTCTGCGCTCTTCATTGCTCAACTCTACTCTGCTCAATTCTGGGGTGGCCAGTAATAGCAGTCGTGTCCCGACGCGCTGTGTTATATTACGTATGATTATGTCACGATTTGTTACGTTAGTATAGGGTAACTACGACTTTTGTGCTATACACGGCGATTATGTGAATCTTTGAACGCTACTCTCCTCTACTATGTTCTGCTCGGCTCTGGGGATGCCAGTCATAGTGGCCGCGGCAAGTTATGTTGTGTTAGGTTATGTTCGGCTATGTTACGGTTGGTTAGGTAAGGACAGGGTTGCTTTGACTTTTGTGCTGAACTCCGCTATTTGGTTTATTTTCGCTCTCCACTGTGCTCTAGCGTGCCCTGCTTGGCTCCGTTGAGGCCAGAAACATGGCCCCCGGCGCGTTATGTTGAGTCCGGTTACGTTTGGTTACTGTGCGGTTAGTTGGGTTTGGAGCGGGTAACATCGACTTTTGTGCTATACACAGCTATTCGGTGGATTTCTGTGCTGTATGATGATCTAATATGCTCTGCTGGGCTCTGGAGAGGACAGCAACTGTGGTCTCGGCTCGTTACGTTTAGTTACTCTACGTTTAACAGTTTCGGTTATGCCAAGTTAGGGTTGCATATCATTCACTTTTGTGCCATACACTGCTATTTTTAGGTTTCGTTCGCGCTACTTTGCTCTAGTATTTTCTGCTTGGCCCTGGGGAGGCCAGCAGTAGCTGTATCGGCACGTTGGGTGAAGTAAGGTTACGTTTGTTAATATTGCGCTTGGACATGTTATCAGAGGATAGAACTGTCTTTCGCGTTATACACTGATCTTCGGTGGATCTTTACGCTCAACATTGCTGTACTGTACTCTGATGGACTCTGGGGATGCTAAGAACAGTGGGCGCGAAGCGTTAGGATGTGTTAGATTACGTTTGGATAGGTTAGGCTTGCTCGGGTCCGCTTTGGATAGCTTTGACTTTTCTGGTGTACCCTGCGATTCTGAGGTCTTCGGCTCTCTCCTCTCCTACAGTATGTTCCGCTCGACTATGTGGAGGCCGGCAATAGCTGTCGCTGCACGTTAGGTTTCGTTATGTTAGATTTAGTATGTGTTTGATTAAGTTAAGGTTTTATATATTAGGATAGGATAACTTTGACTTTTGTGCTGTACACTGCTATTACGGGGTTTTCTGCTCTCCAGTGTGGTCTAGAATGTTTTTCTTGGCTCTAGGAGGACAACAATAGTGGTCTCGGCTCTTTATGTTGAGGTGGGGTACGTTTGGCTATGTTACGCCTGGTCGGGTATGTTTTGGGTACATTTGACCATTTCGTTCAAGTCTGCAATGCGGCGGATCTCTGCGCTCAATTGTGCTCTAGTACATTCTCCTTGTCTCTGTGAAGGCCAGCACTACTTGTCTCGTCATGTTTGGTTGAGCTATGTTACGTTCGCAAATGTCACGTTTGGCTAAGTTAGTATAGGCTACATCGGCTTTTGTGCTATACACTGCCATTCGTTGCATTTCTGCGATGTGATGTGCTATAATATCCCCTGCTCGGTTCTGGGGATGCCAGCAATAGTGGTCTCGGCGAGGTAGGTTTAGTAAGGTTGCGTATGCTCATTTTACGTTTGGCAAGTTTCGGATATGATAGATATGACTATTGTATTATACACAACTATTCTTTGGAATTCTCCTTTCTACTATACTCTAACATGTTCTGCTTGGCTCTGGGCGGGCCAGCCATATTGGACAAGTCACTTTATGTTGAGTTACACTACGTTCGGGTATGTTATATTAGGCCAGGTTAGGTCAGGATACGTTCGACTTTTGTGCTATACACTGCAAGGCTGTGGATTGCTGCGCTATGCTGTGCTGTAACATATTCTGCTTGACCCTGGGTAGGCCAGCAATAGTCGCCTCGGCACGTTAGGTTGAGTTATGCTACGTACGGGTATGTTAAGTTTGGTGAGATTAGGAGATGGTAGCTTAGACTTTTGTGCTGTACACTGATATCAGGATTGATTTCTGCTTCCTACAGTGCTATAATATGTTCTGTTTGGCTCTGGGGTGGCCAGAAACATTGTACACGTCTCGTTATTTTGAGATACGCTAGGCTTGAACAGGCTAGGTAAGGTCAGGTTAGGTCGAGATACGTTTGACTTTTGTGCTATACACTGCAATGCCGTGGATTTCTGTGCTCTACGGTGCTCTAGCCGATTTTAATTGGCTTTGTGAAGGTCAGCAAAACTGGCGTGAGGCAGTTAGTTGTAGTCAGGTTACATTCGGTTTTGTTACGGTCGGCTACTTTGGGATATGGTAACTTTTGCTTTCGCGCCGTACACTGCTGTTCGGTGGAATTCTGCGCTCTACTCCGCTCCAGCTTATTCTGTAGTGGTCTAGGCCCTTTGTGCTGAGATATGTTACGTTTGGGTATGCGTCGGTTGGTAAGGTTAGGAGATGGTAGATTTGACCTTTGTGCAGTACGCTCCTGCTCGGTGGATTTCTGCGATCTATTGCGCTCTAATGCGTTCTGCTTATCCCTGGGAAGGCCAGCAATAGTGGTCGCGGTACGCTATTTTGAAATAGGCTACGTTTGGTTAGGTTAGATAAGACCATGTTGGGATAGGGTATCTTTGGCATTTGTACTATGCACTGCTATTCTATGGGTTTATGCCCTATCTCTCCTCTAATATCTCCTGCTTGGCTCAGCGGAGGCCAGGAATAGAGGTCTCGGCACATTAGGCCCAGTTACGTTACGTCCGGTTAGGTTAGGTTTGTATGGGTTAGGTAAGTGTAGCTATGACTTTTCTGCTATTCACTGCCATACTGTGGACTTCTGCGCCCCACTCTCCTCTAATATAATCTGCTTGCGATGTGGAGGCCAGCAATAGTGGCATAGGCACGTTAGGTGGATAATGTCACGTACGGTGATGCGACGTACCTTCAGGTTAGGAGAGGATAGCTTTGACTTTTGTACTAAACACTGCAATGCGGTGAACTACTGCGCTCTACTGCGCTCTAGTATATCCTGTTCGCCTCTGGGGAGGCAAGGAATAGTGGTCTCGGCACGTTAGTATTTGTCACGTTAAGTTTGGTTACGTTACGTTTGGTCAGGTTATGATTTGGTAACTTCGACTTTTGCGCTGTGCGGTGCTATAGGGATGGTATCTGCGCTCTACTGTGCTCTAATATGTTCGTCTCCCCTCTGGGGAGGCCAGCAATAGCAACAGCGGCATGTTCGGTTCAGTTAGGTTACGTTTGATTTGGTTAGGGTAGGTTAAGTTTGGCTAGGATAGCTTCGACATTTGTGCTCTACACAACTATTCGGTGGATATTTACGATCTATTGCGCTGTAGTATATTCTGCATTGCTATGTGGATGCCAGCAGTTGTGCTCTCGGCACGATAGACTGAGTTGTGTTGCGTTTGGTTATGCTACGTTTGGTTATGTTAGGATAGTGTAGCTTTGACTGTTGTGCTCTAAACCGCAGCTCCGAGCGTCTCTGCGTTATACATAGCAACGATTCTATGGACTTCTGCGATCTGCTCCCCTCTAATATGTTCCGTTTG
>NW_016908512.1:0-10745 GCF_001483705.2 Eufriesea mexicana | reverse complement strand
TGTAGGGCGGTTATGTGGAGTTAGGTTGCGTTTCGTCATGCCACGTTTGGCTAGGTTAGGGGAGGTAAGCTTTGGCTTTGTGCTATAGACTGCTATTTGGTGGATTTCTGACATCTACTGTGATCTAATATGCTTCGCTTTGCTCTGGGGAGGCCAGCAATAGTGGTCGCGTCGCGTTAGGTGGACTTACGTTACGTTCGGTTACGTTCGGCTCGTTTGGCTTATCGTACGGATTTCTATGACTTCTGTTCTGTCCAATGTAATGCGGTGAACTTCTGCGCTCTGCTGATCTCTAGAATATTCTGCTTGTCTCTGGGGAACCCAGCAATAGTGGTCTCGGCAGGTTAGGATAAGTTTGGTTGCGTTAGGGAATGCTACGTTTGGTTGGGTCAGGTTGGGCCTGGTTGTGTCAGGATATCTCCGGCTTTTGTGCTTTACGTTGAGACGCCGAGGATATCTGGGCACTACTCTGCTCTAGCCTATTCTGCTTAGCTCTGTGGAGTTCAGCGCTACTGTCATATGACGGTTGGATGGAGTTACGTAACGTTTGGTTAGGTCAGGATATTGTAGTTTAGACTTGTGTGCCATACACTGTTATTCGGTGGATTTCTACGTTCTACATTCCTCCATTATTCTCTGCACGACACTGAGGAGGCCGACAATAGTGGTCATGACACGGTAGGTTGAGTTATGTTATGCCTTGTTAAGCTGGGTTGTGTTGTGTACGTTTATGATGGCTTTGAGTTTTGTGCCCTACACTGCCGTTCGGCGCACATCCGCATTCTACAGAGCTCTAATATGTTCAGCTTGTCTCTGGTAAAGACAGCAATACTGTTATCGGCACGTTATGTTGAGTTAGGCTACGTTTGGCTACGATTGGTTAGTCCAGGTTAGGTTAGTATATCTTTGACTTTTGTGCTTTACACTGCAATGCGGCCGATTTCTGCGCTCTACACTTCTATGCTATTTTCTGATTGACCCTGTGGAGGATAGCAATAATGGTGTGTGCACGTTAGGTTGTGTTATGTTACGCTCGTATAGGTTACGTTTCGTCTGGTTAGGAAATGTCAACTCCTACTTTTGCGCTATGCACTGCTATTCGGTGGATTCCTGCACCTACTGTTTTCTATTGTCCTCTGTTATGCTGTGGTGAGGCCATGAGCGTTGGCCGCTGCGCGTTGTGTAGAGTAAGGTTACGTTTGGTTAGGTTAGGTATGTTTGGGTTCGGACAGAGTATCTTTGACTTTTACGCTGTACACTGAATTGCGGTGGATTTCTGCGCTCGACTGTGCCCTACCATACTCTGCTAGACTCTGGAATGGCCAGAAATAGAGGTCTCCGTGCATTGGGTAGAGTTAGGCTACGGTTGATTTTGCTACGTTTGCATATGTCAGGTTATTATGGCTTTGCCTAGCGTGGTATACAGTTTTTCTGTCGACTCCTTTGGTTAGGCTACATTTGTTTGGGGTAGACATGGATAGCTTCGACTTCTTTGCTATACGCCGCGATTCTATGGATTTCTGCTCTCTACTCTCCCCTAGTATGTTCTGCTTGTCTCTGGGGAAGCCAGCAATAGTTGTGGTGTCACGTTAGGTTGAGCTATGTTACGTTCGGTTACGTTACTGTTGGTTCGGATAGGAGGGGCTAGCTTCGACTTTTGCGCTATACACTGCTACTCGGCGGATTCCTGCACTCTACTCTGCTCTAATACGTTCAGCTTTTCTCTGCGTGGGCCAGCATTAGTGGCATCGGCAGGTTACGTTGAGTTATGCTACGTTTGGTTAGGCTATGTTAGGTCAAGCGAGGTTAGGGTATTCCTGCGCTCTGCTGTAATCTTATGTGCTCTGATTTGCTCTGGGGAGGACGGAAATAGAGGCCGCGGCATGTCAGGTTGAGTTAGGTCACGTTTGTGTATGTTTCGCTTGGTTACGCTAGCAGATGATAGCTTTGTCCTTTGTGCTAAGGACCGCTTTTCGGCGGATTTTTGTGCTCTACTTTGTTCTAATAGGTTCAGCTTGGATCTGGGGCGGCTTGTTCTAATAGGTTCAGCTTGGATCTGGGGCGGCCAGTAATTGTGGCCTCTGCGAGAAACGTTGAGTTCTGCCACGTTCGGTTCGGTTAGGTTAGGTTAGGTGAGGTTCGGTCACGTTAGGGTAGGTTAGCATGTGTTAGGTCTGCGTAGCTTTGACTTTCGTGGTATACATTGCTGTTCGATGGACTTCTGCGCTCTACATTGCTCTGGCATACTCGACTCTGGCGAGGCTAGCAGCAGGAGTTGAGACAATGTAAGTTGGCTTATGTTACGTTTGGTTCGGCTACGATTGGTTATGTTAGGAGATGGTAGCTTAGTCTTTTGTGCTATACTGTGCTTTTTGGTCGATTCCTGCGTTCTACATTGTACTGCTATACTCTCCTTGGCTTCCGTGAGGCCAATAATGGCCGTAGCACGTCAGGTCGGGACAGGTTACGTGGGGTTATGTTAGGATTGGATAAGTTTGGTTAGGATAACTTTGTCTTTTGTGCTGTACACGGCTGTACGTTGGATTTCAGCGCCATATTCTGCACTAATATGCTCCGCTTGGCTCTGGGGAGGCCCGCAAGCATAGCCTCGGCACGTTACATTAAGTTATGCTACGTTTGGTTAGGTTAGGTTAGCTCAGGTTAGGATAGGGTGTCTTTCACCTTTGTGCTATACGCAGCAATGCAGCGGATTTCGGTGACCTGCTGTGCTCTAATATATTCTGGTATGGTCTGCGGAATTCAGCAATACCGGTCTGGGCACGTCAGGTTGAGTTAAGTTCTGTTTCGCTAAGTTACGACAGGACAGCTTCCACTTTTGTGCTATAAACTGCTGTTCGTCGTATTTCTGCACTGTACTGCATCCGATGTTCTCTGCTTGGCTATCGGGAGGACAGCAGTAGCGTCCGCGTCACGTTAGGTTGAGTTGTGTTACGTTTGGTTATGCTACGATTGGTTAGGTTACGAGAAGATAGCTCTGACTTTAGTGCTGTAGGCCACTATTAAGTGGATTTCGGCACCCTAAGGGTCTCTAATATTTTCAGCTTGGCTCTGAGATTGTCAGGAATAGTGACTTCTGTACGTTACGAAGAGTCGTGTATACGCACAGTTAGGTAGAGGTAGGTAAAGTTTGGCTAGGGTCGCTTTATCTTTTGTGCTGTACACTGCTATTCGGTGGATTTCTGCGCTCTACTGTGCTCTAGTGTGCCCTGCTTGGCTCTGGCGGGCAGCAATAGCGGTCTTGGCACGTTAGGCTCTGTTAGGCTATGTTTGGTTATGCTCTGTTGGTTTGGGTTAGGCTTGGGTTGCTTTGGCCTTTCCGATATACACTGCGATCATATTGATTTCTGCTATCTACTCTGGACTAATGTGTTCCGCTTTACTCTGGGGAGGGCAGCAATAGTGGTCTCAGCCCGTTATGATGAGTCAGGTTGCGTTCGGATAGGTTGCGACAGGCTAAGCATGGTCAGCATGGCTTTAACTTTTTGGCTGTGCAATGCCATTCGGTGGATTTTTGCGCTCAACTATGCTCTAGTATGTCCTTCTTGGCTCTGCGCACGGCAGCGATAGCGGTGTCGGCACGTTAGGTTGGGTTACGCTATATTTGCTTACGCTCTATTCGTCTGGGCTAGGTTTTGGTAGCTTTGCCTTTTCTGATATAAACAGCGATTAAATGAATTACTGCGTCCTACTCTCCACTAACGTGATCCGCTTGACTTTGGGGGGGGGCAGCAATAGTGGTCGCGGCACGTTATGTTGAGTTTTGTTACGTTTGGTTATGTTATGGTTGGTTAGTTTTGGAGAGGGTAGCTTCTACTTCAATGCCGTAGTCTGCTCCTAGGAGGACTCCTGAGCACTACAGTGCTGTAATATTCTCAGCTAGGCTCTGAGAAGGACAGAAACAGTTATCTGGGCAGGTTATGTTGAGTCAGGTCGCGTTCGGTTAGGTTGGGTTACGATAGGTTCGAAAAGGATAGATTTAACATTTGTGCCGCGCACTGCCGTTAGGTGGATTTATGCGCCCCACAGTGCTCTAGTATGGCCTGCTTGGCTCTGGCGAGGGCAGCAATGGCGGTCCCTGCACGTTAGCTTGAGTTTGGCTATGTTCGGCTATGTTCTGTTGGCTTGGGATGGGTTTGTGTATCTTCGACTGTTCTGATGTGCACTGCGATTTTGTGGATTTCTACTGTCTACTCTCCACTGAAGTGTCCTGCTTGGCCTTCGGGAGGCCAGCAATAGTGCTCGCGGCACGTTACGCTCGGTTATACTACGATTGGCAAAGTTCGGAGCGGAAAGCCTTGACTTTAGCGCTATATTCAGCTATAAGGTGGATTTTTGCCCCCGACAGTGCTCTAGTGTCTTCTACTTGGCTATGGGAAGGACAGCAATAGTGGTCTCGGCACGTCATGTTGAGTCAGGTTACGTTAGGTTATGTTGGGTTGAGCAACGTTAGGTCGGAGTAGCTTTAACTTTTGTGCTGTACACTGCTGTCCGGATGATATCTGCGCTCTACTGTGCTCTAGTATGTAATGCTCGTCTCTTGGGTGGGCAGCAATAGCTGTTTCAACACGTTAGGTTGAGATACGCTACGTTTGGATGTGTTCTATTTGTTAGGGTTAGGCTTATGTAGCTTTGACTTTTCCCATGTACACTACGCTTTTATGGATTTCTGCTTTCTACTCTCCACTAATGTGCTCCGCCTGGCTCAGGGGAGGCCAGCAATAGTGGGCGAGATGCGTTCGGTTGAGTTAAGTTGCGTTCTGATGTTACATGATTGGCTAGGATAGGAGAGGACAGCTTTGACTTTAGTGATACCGCTTGCCATTAGGCGGATTCCTGCTCCTTATAGTGCTCTAAGATTTTCAGCTTGTTTTTAGAGAGGCCGGAGATAGCGATCTCGGCCCGTTATGTTTGGTCAAGTTACGTTCGGTTAGTTCGGGTTTGGCTAAGTCTGGACAGGGTGGCTTTAGCGCTTGTGCTGTACGCTTCTGTTCGGTGGATTTCTGCGTTCTACTCTGCTCTGTATGTCCTGCTTGGGTTTGGGGAGGGCAGCTACAACGGTCTCGGCACGTTAGGTTGCTATAGGATATGTTCGCTAACGTTCTGTTGGTTCGGGTTTGGTGTGGGTTGGTTCGACTTTCCTGATATACACTGCTATTCTACGGCTTTCTGTGCTCTACTCTCCACTAGTGTGCTCTGCTCGGCTCAGGGGAGGCCAGCAATAGTGTCCCCGGCACGTGATGCTGTGTCACATTACGTTCGGTTAGGTTGCGTTTGGCTATGTTTGATTATGGTAGCTTCAACTATTGTGCTGTACACTGCTATTCGGTCGATTTCTGCGTTCTACTGAGCTCTAGTTTGTCGTGATTGGTTCTGGGCTCATCAGCAACAGCGGTCTCGGCAGGTTAGTTTGTGACTGGCCTTGTTTGGGTATGTTCTGTTGGTTTGAGTTGGGCCTAGGTAGTTGCGACTTTTCTGATATACACAACGGTTCTCTGGACTTCTGCAATCTGCCCTCCAACAATGTGTTCTGCTTGACTCTGTGGAGCCCACGAATAGTGGTCGGGGCACATTACGTTGGGTTATGTTACGCTCTGCTTTGTTACCGTTGGATAGGTTACGAGGGGATAGCTTTGACTTTAGTGCATTTGTCTAATATTAGGCGGACTCCTGCTCCCTACATTGCTCTAATTTTATCAGCTTGTCTCTGGGAAGGCCAGAAATAGTGGTCGCGGCACGTTAAGTTGAGTCATGTTACGTTCGGTTATGTTGGGTTGGCAACGTTTGGTCAGAGTAGCTTTAACTTTTGCGTTGTACACTGCTGTTCGGTGGATTCCTGCGCTCTATAGCGCTCTAATAATTTCTGCTAGGCTCTGGGTAGGCCAGAAATAGCGGCCTAGGCTTATTACGTTTAGTTATTTTACGTTTGGTGACGTTAGGTTTGGTCAGGTTGGGTTAGGATATTTTTGACTCTTGTGCTATACACTAATATGTGCTGGCTTTCTGTGTTCTACTGTGCTCTAGTATATTCTGCTTGGCTCTGGGGAGTCCAGAAATAGTGGTCCAGGCACGTTAGGTTAAGCTATGTTGCGTTTGGTTAGACAAGGTTTGGATTTGTTTGGACAGAGTAGCTTTAACTTTTGTGTTATACACTTCTATTATGCGCATTTCTACGCCTTCCGTTGTTCTACTACAATCTGCTCGACCCTGGGGTGGCCAGCAATAGTGGTCGCGGCACGTTAGGTTCAGTTACTCTACGTTTGGCGAGGTGAGGTTATGTCGGGTTAGGGTAGGGTAACTTTCACTTTTATGCTATACACTGAAATTTGGCGACTTTCTGCACTCCGCAGGGCTCCAATATACTCTGCTCGATACTGGGGATACCAGCAATAGAGGTCATAGCACGATAGGCTGTGTTAGGCTACGTTTGGTTAGATTACGATAGGTTAGGATAGGATGGGCTATGTTTGGTTAGGATCGCTTTTGCTTTCGTTCTATAAACTGTTGTTCGGTGGATCCCTGTCCTCTACTGCGCTTTACTCTAATCTGCTAAAGCCTGGGGTGTCCAGCAATAGTGGTCGCAGCGCGTTACGTTTTGAATGGCTACGATAGATTAGGTTAGGAAGGTTTGGGTTAGGTTTGGGTATTTGTGACTTTTCTGCCATACACTGCGATCCTATTGACATTTACGCCCTGCTCCCCTCTAATATGTTGAGCATGCCCTGGAGAGGCCAGCAACAATGGTCGCGTTAGGTTAGGCTGTGTTAGATTACGTTTGCTTGTGTTAGAATTGGCTAGGTTAGGGCGGGATATCTTTGACTTTTGTACTATACACTGCTATTCGGTGGATTTCTGCGCTTTACTGAGCTCTAGCACGTTCTGCTCGGCTATGCGGGGTCCAGCTGTACACGTCACGGCACGATAGTCTGTGTTACGCTACGTAAGGTAATGTCATCTTTGGATAGGTTAGGATATGGTAAATTTGAATTTTGTGCTATGCACTGCCCTTCGGAGGATTTCTGCGCTGTACTCTCTTCTATTAAGATCTGCTTAGCTCTATGGAGGCCAGCAATACTGGTCGCAGCACGATAGTTTGGGATTGGTTACGTTCGGCTGTGTTAGGTATGGTCTGGTTAGGTTAGAATAGCGTTGACATATGTGCTCAACACTGATATCCAATGCAATTCCGTGCCCTACTGTGCTCTACCATATTCTGCATGCCTATGGGGAAGCCAGCAATAGTAGTCGCGATACGTTAGGTTTAGTTACTCTACGTTTGGTTAGATTAGGTTAGGCATGGTTAGGATAGCGTAGCTTTGAGTTTCGGGCTATACACAGTTATTCGGTGGGTTCCTGCGCTCCACTGTGCTCTACTCTAATCTGCTCCGCCCTTGGGGGCAGCAATAATGGTCGCGGCACGTTGCGTTGTGATTCTCTACGTTAGGCCAGGTTACGTTAGCTTGGGTTGTGTTAAGATATCTTTGACTTTTCTGCTGTACACTGCGATTCTGTGGACATCTGCGCCGTACTCCCTTCTAATATGGTCTGCATGGCTCTAGCTAGGTCAGCATTGTTTGTGGCGACACGTTATGTTGGGTATGATTACGTTTGGTATTGCACGATTTGTTAGGTTACGATATGTTACCTGTGACTTTTGCGCTATAAACAGCCATCCGGTGGATTCCTGCGCTCTATTGTACTATAATATACTCTGATTCGCTCTGGCGAGGCCAGGAATGGTGGTCTCGGCGCGTTAGTTTGAAATATATAACGCTTGGTTGTGTTACGTTTGGTCAACCTAGGAGTGGATAGCTTTGACTTTACTGCTGTACACTGATGTTAGGTGAATTTCTGCGCCCTACTGTGCTCTAATATGCTGTGATTTGCACTGGCGATGCAGGCAATACCGGTCACGGCACGTTTAGTTGTGTCATGTTACGTTCGGTTAGGTTAGGTTAGACTGTGCTAGGATATGGTTACTTAGACTTTTGTTCTATACGCTGCTCTTCTGTGTTTTTCTACGCTCTACTTTGCTCTAGCATATTCTGCTTGACCAATGGGAGGCCAGCAGTATTGGTCTCGGCACGCTAGGTTGAGTTAGGCGAGGTTTAGTTGGGTAACAGTAGCCTGGGTTGGGTTTGGATAGCCTCGTCTTACTTGGTATACACTGTTGTTCGGTGGATTATTGAGATCTGCTGTGCTGTAGTTTGTGTCTGTTGGCGCTGGTGAGGGCAGCAGTAGTGATCTCGGACATTAGGCTGTGTTAGGTTACGTTTTGTTACGTTACGTTTAGCCTGGTTAGGATAGTATAGCTTTGACTTTCGGGGTATACACCGCATACCGCTGATTTCTGCGCTGTGCTGTGCTCTAGTATGTCCTGCTTGGACCTGGGAATGCCAGTAACGGTGGTGTCGGCAATTTAAGACGAGTTAGGGTAGGTTTGCCTTGGCTAGGTTAGGTTAAGTTCGGTAAGGGTAGCTGTGACTTTTGTGCTATACGCTGCTATTCGATCGATATCTGCGCTCTGCATAACTCTACTAAACTCTGCCTGTCTGCTGGAAGGCCAGCAGAATGGGCTGCGACACGTCTGTTTGGGTTATGTTACGATACGTTCTGTTAGTGTAGGTTAAGTTTACTAGGATGGCCTTGACGTTTGCGCCACACACTGCTGTTTGGTGGTCTGTTGCGCTCAACTTTGCTCCAATATATTCTGCTCGGCTTGGGGGAGGGGGGCAGCAGTATCGCTCTCGGCACTTCAGGCTGAGTTCGGTTGGGTTTGGTTATGTTAGTACCGTGCAGCAGCGACTTTTATGCTATACACAGTTATTCGGTGGATTTCTACGCTCTACTGTGCTCTACTATGCTCTGCCTGGCCATGGGGTGAAGAGCAATATTGGTCGGGGCACGTTACGTTGTGTTATGTTACGTTTGTTTACATTAAGGTTGGCTATGTTCGGTGGTGATAGCTATGACTTTCGCTCTGTACATAGATATTCGGTGGATTTAAGCGCGCCACAGTGTTCGATTATATTCTGCTTGTCCCTGGGGAGGGCAGCAATTGCGGTCTCGTCTCGTTAGGTTGAGGTATATTACGTTTGGTTATGTTACCTTCGGTAACGTTAGGACAGCATAACTTTGTCCTTTATGCTATACACTGCTATTGGTTGAACTACTGCGCCCTACATTGCTCTACCGTATTCTTTTCGTCTATGGTGGGGGCCAGTAATAGCGGTCTCGACAAGTTGGAATGAGTTAAGCTACGTTTGGTTTAATTACGTTTGTCTAGGTTAGGTCTGGACAGCTTCGACATACGCGGGGTATACTGTTGTTTGGTGGATTTCTGCGCTCTACTGTGTTCTAGTATACGCTGCTTGGCGCTGGGGAGGCCAGCAGTAGCGACCGTGGCACGTTAGATTAAGTCAGCTTGCGCTTGACTATTTTACATTTGGTTAGGTTAGGATATGATAGATTATGCTTTTGTGCCGCACACTGCTATTCGGTCGATATCTGCGCCTTACTTTGCTCTAACTTGTGCTGTTTGTATCTGGGGATTCCGGCAGTGGTCGTCGTGGCACATTTTGTTCGGCTATGCTACGTTTGGCTTGTTTGAGTTGAGATAAGTCTGGTAAGGATGGCTTTGACTTTTGTGCCATACACTGCTATTCGGTGGATGCCTGCGCTCCACTCTGATCTAATATTTTCTGCTTTGTTCTGAAGAGGCTAGAATAGCTGTCTCGGCATGGTAGGCAGAGCTATGCTACGCTCGGTTATGCTGCGTTGCGTTGTGTTAGGATAGGGTAGCTTCGACTACTGTGCTATGCACTGCGATTTTATTTACTTCTGCGCTCTATTCTCCTCTGTTATGTTCTGCTTGGATCTAGGGAGGCCAGTAATAGTTGTCCCTGCACGATAGGCATTGTTATGCTGCGTTTGCTAATGTCACGATTGGTTATGTTAGGTTAGGGTAGCATTGACTTTTGTGTTATACACCACTATTTGCAGGATATCTGCGATATAGGTTACCCTACTGTACTCTGCTCGACTCTGGGGAGGACCGTATTTGTGGTCTAGGCACGTTAGTTATAGTTAGTGTACGTTCGTTTAGGCTATGTTAGTTTGTGTTATGTGTGGATAGCATTGACTTTTGTGTTATACACGGTTATTCGGTGGATTTCTGCACTCTACTGTTATCTAATGTTCCCTGCTTTGCTCTGGGAATTCCAGAAATGGTGGCGCGTCGCGATAGCTTCAAATCGGTTACGTTCGGTTAGGTTAGGCATATCTGGGTTAGGTTGGGATATATTTGACTTTCGTGATATGAACTGCCATTCTGTGGACCTCAGCGCTCTGTTTTCCACTAACATTCCCTGCTTGGCAACGGGGATGACGGCAATAGCACTCTCGGCACGTTAGATGGTGATAGGGTACGCTTGGTCAGGCTATGGTAGCCATGGTTGGGCTTGGATGGCTTCGACTTTTCTGCTATACACTGCTCTCCGGTGGATTTCTGCGATCCACCCTTCTCTAGTATTCTCCGATTAGCGTTGCTGCGGCGGTAATAGTGATCTCGGCACGTTAGATTCAGAAAGGCTACATTCTGTTTGGTTACGCTTGGGTAAGTAAGGAATGGATTGCCTTGACTTTTGTGCTATACACTGCTATTCGGTGGATTTCTGCGCACTACTGTACTGCAGTATATTCTGCTTGGCTCCGGGGATGCCAACGGT
>NW_016908511.1:0-1728 GCF_001483705.2 Eufriesea mexicana | reverse complement strand
CACAAAACTCAAAGCTACCCTATCCTGACTTAATCAAACGTATCGTAAGGAAGCGTAGCCTAACCCAATATGACGTGCCGAGACTAGAATTGGTGGCCCCCGGAGCCAAGCAGAGCATATTAGGGCATTGTAGAGCACTAAAATCATCCAAATAGCAGTGTACAGCGCAAGAGTCATAGCCATCGCTTCCTGACGTAGCCAATCGTAATATTATCAAACGTAACTTAGCACAAACTAAAGTGCAGCGAACACGATTGCTGACATCCCCAGGGCCAAGCAGAGGATATTAGTGGATAATAGAACGCAGCAATCCATAGAGTCGGAGTGTATATCAGCGAAGTCTAAGCAACCCACACCAAACCCAAGCCACATGGACGTACCCAAACGTAGCCTAACACGCCATAACGTGCCGTGGTCACTATTGCTTTACTCCGCACGGGCAAGCCGAATTTAGTGGAGCCCAGTAGGGCGTAGAAATCGACCGAATATCAGTGTGTACCTTTATCCAAACCCAACCCAGAGAACCTTAAGGTAGCCTAACGTAACCTAACTCAAAGTAGCGGCAAAAGACCTCTATTACTTGCCACACCAGAGTCGAACAGAGTACAGTAGATCAACGTAGAGTGTAGAAATCCGCCGAATAGCAGTGTATAGCACAAAGGTCTAAGCTACCCTCTCATATCCTGACCAAACGTAACGTAACCAAACGTAACCTGGCTCATCCTGATGTGCCGAGACCACCATTGCTGCCATCCCCAGAGTTAAGAAGAACTTATTGCAGGAGAGTATGGCGCAGAAATCGATAGAATCGCACTGCATAGCACAATAGCCGAAGGTTCCCTATACCAACATAGCCACAGGTACATAACCGAACGTGACATATCTCAATCTGACGTGCCGAGACCTCTATTGCTAGCGTCCCAAGAGCCTAGCAGAATACACCAGAGCACAGTAGAGCTTAGAAAGCCACAGGATAGCAGTGTATTGCACAAACGTCAAGGCCATCCTAATCATGCTAAGCATTCCCTAACTAAACAAAGCGTAATGAACAAAAGCTAATGTGCCGCGATCACTATTGCTGGCCTCCACAGGGCCAAGCAGAACACAATAGTGGAGAGTAGAATGAAGGAATCCTTAGTAGCGCAGTGTGTATCAGAGGAGTCATAGCTACCCAGACACAACCCAAACCAACAGAGCATAACGAAACATAGCCTAACTCAACCTAACCTGCCGAGGCAGCTGTAGCTGCAAACCCCAAAGCGATGGAGAACATACTAGAGCACAGGAGAGCGGAGAAACCCTCCAAATATCAGTCTACGGCAAGGGAGATAAAGTTACCCTAACAAAACTTAACCTAACTCGTAATAACGGGACGTAACATGACGCAACGTAACGTGCCGAGACAACTATTGCTGGCCTTGCCAGAGCCAAGCTCAAAATATCAGAGCAATGTGGGGTGCAGGAATCCACCTAATGTCAGACTATGGCAATAAAGTCTAAGGTATTTTCCATAGGCAAACAGTTTGTAACATAGCCAAACGTAATCGAACTCCACCTAACGTGCCGCGACCTCTACTTCCGTCCTCCCCACAGCCAAGCAGACCACATTAGTGGAGAGTAGGACGCAGAAATCCACACAATCACAGTGTATATCAGAGAAATCACAGCCACCAATGCCTAACCCGAACCAACGGAACATAGCCATGCGTAGCCTATCTCAACCTGACC
>NW_016908510.1:0-998 GCF_001483705.2 Eufriesea mexicana | reverse complement strand
CGCTCTACTGTGCTCTGCTACATTCCACTTGGCTCTGGCGAGGCTAGCAGTATTGGTCTCGGATGTTATGTTGTGTTACGTTACATTTGGCTAATTTAGGATACGCTACTACGACTTCCGTGCTATACACTGCTATCCACCTATTTCTCCTCTCTACTGCGCTCTAATGCTTTCTGCTTGGTTTTGGGGAGGCCATGAATAGTGGTCTCGGCGCGTTAAGTTTAGTTACGCTGCGTTTGCATATGACAAGTTTGGTTATGTTAGGAGAGTGTATCTAAGACTTTCGTGCCGTTCATTGCCATTCGGTAGATTTCTGAGCCCTACTGCGCACCGGTATGTTCTGCTTGGATCTACAAAGGCCATGAATAGCGACCGCGACACGTTATATTTAGTTATGCTACGTTTGGTTAGATTTGGCTATGCCAGGTTCGGTTAGGATGTCCTAGACCTTTGCGCTCTACTCTGCTATACGGTGGATTTCTGCGCTCTACAATGCTCGACCATACTCTTCTCGACTCTGGCGTGGCGGGCAAATAGCGGCCGCGCCACGTTAGGTTGAGCTTGTCAGGGTTGGTTTGGTTATGTTTGGTTAAGTTTGCTTTGGATACCTTCGACTTCCTTGCTATGCACTGCTATTCGGAGGGTTTCTGCGCTCGACTGTGCTCTAGTATATTCTGCTTGGCCCTGGAGAGGCCATCTATATCCGCGGCACGTTATGTTAGTTTGGCTACGTTTGGTTAGGTTAGGTTATGTCAGGTTATGTTAGGATATCTTCGACCTTTGTGCTATTCACTGCAGTGCGGTGGATTACTGCGAACTACTGTGCTCTGGCGCGCTCTATTTGTCTCTGTGGATGTCAGCAATAATTGTCTCGACATGTTTGGTTGAGTTAGGTTACGTTAGGGTTAGGTTAGGATAGGTTAGATTAGACTACTTAGACTTTTGTGCCATTCACTGTTATTCCTTGAATCTCGGCGTCTAATGTGCTATAATAATCT
>NW_016908509.1:0-472 GCF_001483705.2 Eufriesea mexicana | reverse complement strand
CAACCATTCACCCATACATACATCCATCCATACATCCATCTTTCCATCCATCCGTCCGTCCATTCATGAACCCATCCATACATCCACCTATCCATACATCCATTGAACCATACATTCCATCCATACAAGCACCCATCCATACACCCATCGATCCATACATCTATCCAACCATACATCCATCCATCTATACATCCATACATCCACAGATCCATACATCCATACATCCTTCCACTCGTTCGTCTATCATTCGATACATCCATCCATCCATACATCCATACAACCATACATTCATGCATCCAGACACCTGTACATCAATACATCCATCCATCCATATATCCTGCCATTCACACATACATCCATCCGCACATCCATTCATCCACACAACCATACATCCATAAATCCATACAGCCGAACATATATACATCCATCCATTCATACATACGGACATACGTCCATCCATACCTCAATCCAC
>NW_016908508.1:207732-208531 GCF_001483705.2 Eufriesea mexicana | reverse complement strand
CAGTATATAGGAGAAAAGTCACAGGTATCCCAACCTAACCTAACAGAGCATAACATATCCAAATGTAACCTATCCAAACCTGAAGACCCTATGCCACTATTGCTGGATTACCCATCGCCAAGTAGATCATATTAGAGGAGAGCGGATCACAGAGGTCAAATCGTGGCAGTGTATGGCAGAACAGTCCAAGCTATACAAACCATTCCCACGCTGACGTAGCCTAACCAAACGTAACCTAACTCATCTTAACGTACGGCAGCCACTATTTCTGACATCCCCACAGCAATGCAGGGCATGTTAGCGCACAGCAAAAAGCAAGAATCCACCGAAAAGCAGTGCATAGCACAAAAGCCATAGCTGTCCTATCCCAACCTGACAAAGCCTAACGTAACCAAACGTAACCTAACTAAGCCTATCGTTCCACGATCGCTATTGCTGGACTCCGCAGAGTCGAGCAGAGTGTAGTAGAGCAATAAATAGCGCAGAAATCCATCGAATAGCAGTATATGGTAAAAAAGTCAAAGTTACGCTATGCAAACCTAAACAAACTTAACCTGGCCAAACGTAATATAACTTAACATCACGTGACGAGTGCACTATTGCCGGCCTCCCCAGCGTCAGGCAGCGCATACTAGAGGACCATAGAGCCCAGAGGTCCATAGAATGGCAGTGCACAGCACGAAAGACAAAGACGTCCGCATCTAACCTCTACAAACCAAACCTAACCGACCATAACTTATCGCATCCTAACGGGCCGCCGCCACAATTTCTGTCACTCCCACATTAAAGCAGAAAATAT
>NW_016908508.1:161724-207416 GCF_001483705.2 Eufriesea mexicana | reverse complement strand
GTATCTGAACATAACCTACCTCAACGTAACGTGCCGAGACCACTATTGCTGGCCTCCACAGATCCAAGCAGAACAAGTTAGAGCACGGCAGAGCGCAGAAATCCGCCGAATGGCAGTGTACAACACAAAGGTCATTGCTACCTTGTTTTGACGTAGGCAAACGTAACATAGCCGTCCGTAACCCAACTAAACCTAATATGCCGAGAACTTTCTTGCTGGCCTCAACATAGCCACGCAGAACATACTATAGGAGAGTAGAGCGAAGAAGTCCATAAAATCTCAGTGAATGGCAGAAAAGCCAAAGCTATCCAAACCTAACCCAAACAGTCGTAACATGACCGAACGTAACCAAACTCAAACCAACGTGCCACGGCCACCACTTCTGGCATCCCCAGAGCAAAGCAGAGCATATCAGAGCACAGTAGATCACAGAAATAGACCGAAAGTCAGTGTATAGCACAAGAGTGAAGGCTATCCCGTCCGAACCTTAACTAAGGTAGCGTAACCGTTCGCAACTTAAGACATCCTAACGTGCTGGGACCTCTATTGCTGCCATGCACAGAACCAAGCAGAATACACTAGAGCAGAGCAGAGCACAGGAGTCCACCGTACAGTAGTCCATAGCGCAGAGGTCAAAGCTACTCTACCCAAACCTAATGAATCGTAGCATAGCCAAACGTAACATAACTAAGCCTATCATGACGCGGCCACTACTGCTGGCCTGCCTATCCTATGTTAGGACTGGATAGCTTCGACTTCTTTCACACACACTGCTATTAGGAGCATTGTTGCGCTCTATTTTGTGCTAGGGTGTTCTGCTTGAATCTGGGGAAGCAAGCAGTTCTGGTCTCGGCACCTTATGATGAGATTGGCTACGTTAGGTTAGGATGGGTTACGTCAGTTTATGTCAGGATATCTTCGACTTTTGCGCTATACGCTGCAATGCGGTGGATTTGTGCCCTCTGCTATGCTCTATTACATTCTGCTTGATCCTGGCGAGGCAAGCAATACTGGTCGCGGCACGTTACCTTGTGTTAGGCTACGTTTGGTTAGGTTATGCTTGTATGCTTCAGGTTTGGATATCCTCGACTTTTCTACATACACAGCGATTCTATGGATTCCTGAGACCTACAGTCCTCTACTACGTTCTGCCCGTCTGCTTGGATTCCAGCAATAGTGGTTGCGGGACTTTATGTTTATTCGGGCTACGTTCGTTTAGGTTACGTTAGGATGGGTTAGGTATGGATAGCACTGACATTTTTGCTACCAGCAGCTTTCGTTACATTCCTGCGATCTACTGTGCTCTAGTATGTTCTGCTTGGATCTGGGGAGGCCAGCATCTGTGGTCTCGGCACTTTATGCTTCGTTGTGCTGCGTTTGCTTAGGTTCCGTTGGTATGGGTTATATTCCGATAGCTTTGACCCTTCTGCTATGCAGTTCGACTCTACGGATTTTTGCGCCCTGCTCTCCTGTAGCACGTTCCACTCGGCTGTGTGGGGGCCAGCAATAGTGGTCTTGGCACGTTTGGTATGGTTCCGTTACGTTTGGTTAGGTTAGGTTTTGCTAAGTTCGGTCAGGATAACATCGTCTTTCGTGCGGGACACTGTTCTTCAGCAGATTTCTGCGCTCTACCACACCCTGATACATTCTGCTTGGCCCATCGGTGGCCAGATATAGTGGCCGCCACACGTTATGCTGAGTTATGCTACGTTTGGGTAGGTTACGTTTGGTTAGTTTGGAATGGGATAGCTTCGAGTTTTGTGCTATCCATTGCCATCCTGCGGATTTCTGCGCTCTACTGTTCAGTAATATTATCTAATTCTCTCTGGCGAGCCCAGCAATAGTTGCCTCGGCGCGTTAGGTTGAGTTTGGTTGCGTTTGGTTTGGTTACGTTTTGTTACGTTCGGTTAGGACCGTTATGGCTTTCATACTGTACCTTGTTATTCGTTGGATTTCTGCACTCTATTGTGCTCTATTATGTGCCTCTTGGCCCCGGAGAGGCCAGCAATACTGCTCGCGGCACGTTACGTTGAGTTAGACTACGTACGGTTAGGTTACGTTAGTTTGGGCTAGGTTGGGGTATCCTCGACTTTTCTGCAATACACTGCCATTCAATGGATTTCTGAGATCTACTATCCTCTACTACGTCCTCTTCGGCTCCAGGGAGCCGAGCAGCAGTGATAGCGGCAAGTTAGGTAGAGTTAGGTTAGGTTTGGGTTCGTTACGGTTGGCTACGTTAGGACAGGGTAGCTTTCACTTTTATATAATGCACTGCCATTCGGCGTATTTCTGCGCTCTACTGTGCTCCAGTATTTTCCGCTTTGCTATGGGAAGGCCAGCAATATTGGCCTCGGCACGTTATGTTGGGTTACGCTACGTTTGGATAGCTTAGGTTAGTTCAGGTATGGTATGGATATCTTTGACTTTATGCTATACATAGATATTCGGCGGATCTCTGCACTCCACTGTGCACTAATGTTTTCTGCTTGGCTCTGGGAAGGACAGCAATAGAGGTCTCTGCACGTTAGGCCGAGGTATATTACGTTTGGTTAGGTCAGGTTAGGCATAGTTAGGCTATGATAGCTTTGACTTTCGTGCTACACACTGTTATGCGGTGGATTTCTGGGCTCTACTGCGCTCTAGTATATCCTGCTTCGCCCTGGCTAGGCCAGCAATAGTGGTCGCGGCACGATATGATGAGGTAGGCTACGTTCGGTTAGGTTATATTGGTTTGGGTTAGGTTTGTATGGCTTTGACTTACTGCAATACACTGCGATTATGTGGATTCTTGCGTTCTACTGCCCACTAACATGTTCAGCTTGGCTCAGGGGAGAACAGCAATTGCTGTCACGGCGCGATAGGTTGTGTTAAGTTACGCTCGTCTATCTTGCGGTTTGTTACGTTAGGAAATTATATCTTCGACTTTTTTGCTACTCGCTGCTCTACGGTGCATTTCTGCGCTCTACTGTGCTCTAACATCTTCTGGTTCTCTCTTGGGAGACTAGCAATTTTGGCCTCGGTATGTTACGTTGAGTTATGCTACATTTGGTCAGGTTACGTTGGTATGGGATAGGTAATGATAGCTTTTGACTTTTCTGCTATACACTGCGATTATATGGATATTTGCGCTCCACTCTGCTCTAACATATCCTGGTCGTCTCTGTGGGGGCCAGCAATGGAAGTCGCGGCCCGTTTGATTGAGGTATATTACGTTTGGTAATGTTACGTTTGGTTAGGTTTGGAGAGAATAGTTTTGACTTTTGTGCTGTGCACTGCTATTCTGTGGATACCTGCCCTTATCATTGCACTACTATACTCTACTGGACTCAGGGGAATGAGCAATGGCGGTCGTGGCACGATAGGTTGCGTTAGTTTACGTTTGCTTAGGTTAGGTTAGGTTAGGTTTGGATATAATGGCTTTGGCTTTTGTACTGGACACGGCTATTCGGTGAATTTCTGCGCTCTGCTGTGCTCTAGTATATGCTGTCTAGCTCTGGGTAGGCTAGCAATAGTGGTCTCGGCTCGTTTGGTTTAGATAGTCTACGTTTGGATTCGTTAGTGTGGTCAAAGTTTGGTTAGTATAACCATGAATTTAGCACTACACGCCGCTATTTGGTGGATTTCTACTCTCTACTGTGCTGCAGTATATTCTGCTAGGCTCTGGGGAGGCTAGCGATAGTGATCTCGGTACGTAAGTTTATGTTATATTGCATTTGGTTAGATTACGCTTGGATAGGTTAGGATATGGTACCTTCCACTTTTGTGTTGTACACTGTTTTTCGGTGGATTCTTACGCTCTACATCGCTCTACTATACTCTGCTCGACTCTGGGGTGACCAGTAGTAGGGGTCTCGGACCGTTCGTTTGAGTTAGGCTTCTTTCGGCTTCATAACGTTAGGCTATATTAAGTTCGGACAAATATGGTTTTCGCGGTATACACAGATATTCGGTGGATTTCTACGATTTACTCTGCTCGACTATATTCTGCTCGGCCCTGGGGAGTCCAGAAATAGAGGTTGCGGCACGTTATGTTGAGTTAGGCTATGTTTGGGTAGATTCTGTTTGTTCGGTTTAGGACTGGTAATAATAGACTTTTCTGGCATACACCGCGATTCCAATGATTTCTGCGTCCCACTATCCACATATATGATCTGCTTGGCTCTGTGGAGGCCAGCAGTCCTGGTCGTGTCACGTTAGGTTGAGTTATGTTACGTTTAGTTATGTCACGATTGGTTAGGTTAGAAGAGGTTAGCTTTGAGTTTTGAGCAATACACTGCTATACGGTGCATTCCTGCATTGAACTCTGCTCTAACATGCTCAGCTTAGACCTGCGAAGGACAGCAATAGTGGTCTCGGCACGTTACTTTGTGCGAGGCTATGTTTTGATAGGCCAGGTTATTTAAAGTTAGGTCAGGAACTCCTAGGATTTTGTGATATACACCGCTATTCGTCGGATATTTGTGCTTTACTGTGCCCTAATATGTTCAGCTTGGCAATGGGAAGACGAGCAATAGCGGTAACGGCATAACATGTTGGGACAGGATAGGCTTGGTTATGTTACGTTTGGCTAGGTTTGGCTGGGACAGCTTTTACTTTTGTGCTACACACTGCTATTCGTTGTGTTTCTGCGCCGCGCAGTGACCTAATATGCTCTGCTCTACTCCGGGATGGCCAGAAATAGAGGCAGCGGCGCGTCAGGTTGAGTTATGTTGCGCTTGTTTATGCTATGTGGGACAGGTTTGGATATGATGGCTGTGGCCTTTGTGCTATGCACCGCTGTTCGGTGGATTTCTGCGCTCTACTGTGCCCTAGTGTGTCCTGCTTGGCACGGGGAAGGACAGCAATGGTGGCCTCGGCACGTTATGTTGAGTTACGTTACGTACGGTTAGGTTGGGTTGGGCTATATTTGGATAGGTTATGTTTTGCTTCTGTGCTATGTACCGCTGTTCGTGGGATTTCTGCGCCCTACTCTGCTTTATTATGCTCTGCTTGTCCCTGGGGGCTGAAATTGTGGTCTCGGTACTTTAGGTTCAGTTATATTACGTTTGGTTATGTCACGTGGGCTTAGGTTAGGATAGGACAGCTTTGACTCTTGCGCTATACGCCGCTACTCGGTGCATTTTTGCGCTTGACGTTGCTCTAGTATGCTCTGCTTGTCTATGTAGATGCTAGCGACACTGGTCTCAGCACGTTATGTGGTGTTAGGCTACGTTTGGTTATGTTACGTTTGGTATGGCTAGGATAGGATAGCTTTGACTTTTCTGCCCTACATTGCCGTTTCGTGGCCTTCTACGCTCAACGCTCCTCCAATATGTTCTGCTTGGCGATTGAGAGGCCAGCAGTATCGGACTCGGCCGGTTAGGTTAAATTATTTTATGCATGGTTAGGCTACGGTAAGATGTGTAAGGTTAGGATGTATTGGACTTTTGTGGTATACTGTGCTTTTCGGTGGATTTTGCGCTCTACCGTGACATAAAACTCCCTGCTTCGCTCTGGGGAAGCCAGAAATCGTGTCCTCGGCGCGTTAGGTTGGGTTAGGTTACGTTTTGATATGGAACGTTCGTTTTGGTTAGGATAGGATAGCTGTGACTTTTGTGCTATTCACTGTTAATCGGTGAACTTCGGCGCTCTACTGTGCTTTAATACGTTCCGCGTGGCCCTAGGAGGCCTTAGGCCCTAGGAGGCCAGCAGCAGTGGTCACGTCACGTTAGGTTGTGTCAGGTTACTCTTGGTTATATTATGATTTGTTAGGTTTGGAGAGTGTAGCTATGAGTTTTGTTCTATACAGTGCTATTCGGTGGGCTCATGCACTCTAGTGTGCTCTAATACGTTCTGCTTGGCTCTGAGAAGGCGAGCAATATCGGTATCGGCACGTTACTTTCTATTATGCCACGTTTGGTTGGGTTAAATTAGGTCAGGTTAGGTTAGAATATCTTAGGCTTCTGTGCATTACACTGCAATGCGGTGGGCTTCTGCGCTGTACCGTGTTCCAGTATGTTCTGCTTGGCTCTGTGGAGTCCAGCAATAGTGGTATCGGCTCGTTAGCTTGAGCTAGATTACGTAAGGTTACTCTACGTGTTGTTGGGTTAGGGTAGGATAGCTTTGAAATTATGCTATACACCGACCTTCGGTGGACTTCTGAGCTCTTCGTTGCTCTACTATACCCTGCGCGACTCTCGAGAGGCCTGCAATGGTGGTTGCGGCACGATAAGTTGGGTCAGAATACGTATTACTGGGTTGGGTTACGTTGCGCTAGGTTATGGTATCTTTGACTTTTGTGCTGCACAATGCTATTCTATGATCGTCTGCGTTCCACTGTACTCTATCGCATTCTGCTTGTGCCTGGCGTGGCAGGGATATTAGTCGCGGCAATTTATGTTGAGTTATGTTACGTTACATTAGGCTAGGTTCGGTTATGTTTGGTGGGGATAGATTCGACTTTTGTGCTGTGCGCTGCTGTTCGGTAGATTTCAGCGTCCTACATTGCTCCGCTACACTCTGCTTCATTCTCGTGACTCCAGCAATACTGGTCGTGGCGTCCCAGGTTGTGTCACCTTACGTTTGGTTATGTTACGTTTCGTCAGGTTAGGCAAGGGTAGCATTGACTTTTGTGCTCTACACTTCTTCTCCGAAGATTTCTGCGCCCTACTCTGCTCTAATATTCTCTACTTGGCTATGGGGATGCAGCAATAGTGGTCGCGGCAGGTTTGGTTGAGTTAAGGTACGTTCGGTTAAGTGACGCTTCGATATGTTAGGATAGCTTTGCTTCGTCTTTTATGCTGTGCACTGCGGTTCCATGTATATCTGGGCTCTGCACATACCTAATATGTTCTGCCTGGCTCTGGGGGGGGGGCAGCAGAAGTGGTCTCGGCACGTTAGGATCAGTAATGTTGCGTATGCTTACGTAACGTTCGGTCAGGTTTGGAGAATATAGCTCTGACTCATATGATATAAACTGCTCTTCGGTGGATTACCGCTGCCTACGTTGCTCTATTATACTCTGCTCGTCCCTTGGGAGGCCAGCAATAGTGATCGCTGTAGGATAGGTCCAATCAGTCTACGTTTGTTTGTGTTTGGTTAGGTTAGGTTCGTTTAGGACATCTCCGACTTTTGTGCTTTACAGTGCAAGTTGGTGACTTTCTGCGTCCTAGTGTGATCTAGTATATTCCGCTTGTCCGTGTGGAGGCCAGAAATAGTGGCAGCGGCAAGTTACATTGTGTAAGGTTACTTACGGTTAGCTTATGTTAGCATGGTTAAGGCCTGGATGGCTCTGATCTTTCTTCTATACACTGTGATTCTATGGACTTCTGTGCCCTACACACCTCTAATATGTCCCGCATGGCCCTGTGGAAGCCAGTAACTGTGGTCGCAGCAAGTTAGATCCTGTTATATTACGTATGGCTAGGATATGCTTGGCTAGGTTGGGATGGGATTTCTTTGACTTTTGTGGCGTACACCGCTATTCGGTGATTTTCTACGCTCTACTGTGCTCTAATATGTCCTGATTGTCTATGGGGATGCCAGCGATAGAGGCCTCGGCTCGTTACGTTTAGTAATTCTACGATTGGTGAGGTTAGGTAATGTCTGGTTACGTTAGAATGTCTTCGAGTTTTGTGAAATACAATGTTATCTGGTGGCTTTCTGCGCTCTACTCGGCTCTACTATAGAATGCTCGACTCTGGGATGACCAAAGGTATCTGTCCAGACACTTTAGGAATTGTTATATTACGTTCGGTTACGTAACGTTGGGCTACGTTAGGATAGGATTGCTTTGACTTTTGCACTGTACACGGCCATACTGAGGATTTCTGTGCTCTAGTGTGCTTTAATACGTTCTGCTTGGTTCTTGAGAGGCCAGCAACAGTGGAAGTGGCACGTATGGGTGAGCTATGTTACGTTCGGCTAGATAATTTTAGGCTATGTTTGGAAGGGGTGACTTTGACTTTTGAGCTATACACTGCTATTCGGTGGCCTTTTGCGCCTTACTGTGCTCTCATATGCTCTGCGTGGCGCTGTGGATGCCAGCAATGTTGGTCTCGGCACGTTAGGTTGAGTTATGCTTCGTTTGGCTATGTTAGGTTGTGCTAGGTTAGGTTAGGATATCTTTGACTTTCGTGCTTTGCACTACAGTGCGGCGGATTTCTGCGCTCTCCTGTGCTGTAGTATGTTCTGCTTGGCCTTGTGGAGGACAACAATAGTGCTATAGGCACGACAGGTCGAGTTATATTACGTTTGGTTAGGTTAGGACAGTGTAACTTTGACTTTTGCGCTACGCACGGCTACTCGGTGGATTTCTGCGTTCCACATAGCTCTATTGTGATCTGCACGACTCTTTGGAGGCCAGTGATGGTGGTCCCGGCACGTTAGTTTGATTTAGGCAACGTCTGGCTGTGTTACGTTTGGTTAGGGTAGGAGACGTTGGCATTGACTTTTGTGCTTTATACTGCTATTCGGTGAACTTCTGCGATATACTGTGAGCTAATATGCTCTGCCATGCCCAGGCGAGGCGAGAAATAGTGGCCGCAGCGCATTAGGTTTGGTTAGGTTACGTGTACCATCGTTCGGCTTGTTTGGGTTAGATTAGGGTAACTTTGTCTCCTGTAATATACTCTGTAATGCGGTGGACTTCCGCGCGCTACTGTGCTCTACTTCGTTCCGCCCGGCACTGGGAGAAGAGTAATTATGTCCTCGGCACGTTAGTATGATCCGTGTTATTTTTGGTTGTGTCACGTTTGGTTAGCATAGTTTAGGGTATCTTCGGCTTTTGTGCTGTACACTGCGCTTCTATGGATTTCTGTGCGCTGCTCTCCTCTGATATGTTCTGCTCGACTTCGGGAGGGCAGCAGTAGAGGTCTCGTTATGTTAGGTTGTGTTATGTTACGTTTGGTTGTTATGTTTTCACGGGTTAAGATAGTGTAGCTTGGCTTTTGTGCCAGACAATCCTCTTCTATGGATATCTGCGCTCCACTCCCATCTAATATGTTCTGGTTGGCTCTGGAGTGGGCAGCAATAGACGTCTTGCCACGTTAGGTTGTGATAAGTTACGTTCTGGTTTGTTGGGTTATGTTAGGTTTGGTAATGGTAACTTCGACTCTCGTGCTATACACAGATATTCGACGGATTCCTGCGCTCTGCTGTACACTAATATATTCTGCTTGGCTCTGAGCACGCAAGCAATAGTGGCCTCGGCACGTTAGCTTGAGTTACGTTACGCCTGGTTTCTTTACGTTTGGTTAGGTTAGGATAGAATAGCCACGACCTTTGTGCTGCACACTGCTCATTGGTGGACTTCTGCGATCTAATGCGCTCTAATACTTCCTGCTTGGCTCTGGATTGCCTGCAATTGTGGTCTCGGCACGTTGGGATGAGTTATGTTACGTTTGGTTACGTTACGTTCGGTTATGTTAGGATAGTGTAGATTTGACTTTTGTACTGTACACCGCTATTCTGCGGACTTCTGCGATCTACCGTGCTCTAGTATATCCGGCTTGGCACTCGGGAGGCCAGCAGCAGTGGTCTCTGCACGTTAGGCTTAGCTATGCTACGTTTGGTTAGTTTAGGTTAGTTCAGGTATGGTTTGGATGTCTTTGACTTTTGTGCTATACACTGAAATGCGGCGGATTTCTGCTCTCTGCTGTACACCGATATTTCAGGCTTGGCTGTGGGGAGGCTAGCAGTAGTGTTACTGGCTCGTCAGGTTGAGTTAGGTTACGCTCGCATTCTTTAAGTTCCGTTAAGTTAGGATGGAAGAGCTTCTACCTTTGTGCTATACACTGCTACTCGGTGGATTCCTACGTACCACATTGTTCTAATGCGCCCTGCATGGCTCTGGAGTGGTCAGAAATAGCGGTCTCGGCACGTTATGTTGAGTTAGGCTACGTTGCGTTAGTTTATGTCAGTTCATGTAAAGACTGGATATCTTTGACGCTTTTGCTACACACTGCTGTGTGGCGGTACTCCCCTCTGTACTGTTCTCTATTATATTCTTCTCTTCTCTGGCGAGGCCTGCAAGAGTGGCTTCGACACGTTAGTTTGAATAAGGTTACGTATTTTCGTTTTACGACTGGCTTGGTTAAGGTAGGGTAGCTTTGTCTTTTGAGATGTACACTGCCCTTCGGTGGATTTCTGCGCCCTACTGTGCTCTAGTATGTTCTGCCTGACTATGGGGAGGCCAGCACTAGTGGCCACGGCGCGGTGTGTTGAGGTATGCCTTGTTTGCTTAGTTTATGTTAGTTCAGGTAAGGAATGGATATCTTTTACTCTTGTGATATTCGCCGCTATTCGGCGCACTGCTGCGCTATACTGTGCCCTAGTATATTATGGTTGTCTCTGGAAAGACCAGCAGTATTGTCCTCGAAACGTTAACTTTACTCCCGTTACGTTCGTCTGCGTTAGATTTGGGTAGGATAGGATATGGTAGCTTTGACTTTTGCGTTATGCACTGCTAATCTGTGGATTTCTGCGCTCTACTCTCCTCTGATATGTTCTGCCTGGCTCTAGTGTGGGCAGAAATAGATGCCTCGTCACGTTAGATTGAGTTATGTTACATTCTGTTACGTTACGTTAGGTTAGGATAGGACATGATAGCTTTGACTTTTGCGCTAGGCCCTGCTTTACGGTGGATTTTTGCCTTCTACTGTTCTCTAATATGTTCTCCCTCTCCCTGCGGAGGCCAGCAATGTTGGTCTCGGCACGCTAGGTTGGGTTCGGTTACGATCGGATAGGCTATGATACGTTAATTGCGGTAAGAATAGCGTCGACCTCCGTGAAATACACTGTTATTCGGTCGATTTATGCACCTTGCTGTGCTCTACTATATTTTGCTAAGCCCTGTGGAGGTCAGCAATAATGGTTGCGTCACGTTATGTCGAGTTATGATACGTTCGGTTACGTTACGTGTGGTTAGGTTAGGGTAGGATATCTTTGACTTTTGTGCTATACACTGCAATTCGGTGGACTTCTGCGCTCTAATCTGCTCTTATATGTTCTGTTTGGCGCTGGGAAGGACATCAATTGTGGTCCCGGCGAGTTAGTCTGCGTTAGAGTGCGTTTGGTTATGTTTGGTTATGCCAGGTTAGGTTAGGATATAATTGACTCTTGTGCTTCAGAGTAGAGCGCGGCAGCATTCTGCGCCCTACTGCGCTCTAGCTTATTCTGCTAGGCTCAGGGAGTACCGGCAAAATTCGTATCGGCACGCGATTACGACAGGATAGGCTGCGTTCAGTTAATCTACGTTTGGATAAGTTAGGATACGGTAGCATTGGCTTTTACGCTGTACTCTGCTATTCGGCGGTCTTCTAAGCTCTACGTTACTCTGCTATACTCTGCTCGAGTATGTTGAGTCCAGTAATAGTGGCCTAGGCACGTTCGCTTCAGTTAGGCTAGGTTTGCTTACGTTACGTTAGCTTGGGTTAGGTTTTGGTAGATTTGGCTTTCGTGGTATACGCTGCTATTCGGTGTATTTCTGCTCTCTACTTTGCCGTAATATTCTCTGCCTGGTTATGGAGATGCTGGTAATGGTGGTCCAGCGCGATAGGTTGAGATTGATTACGTATGGTTATTTTATGTTTGGTTAGGTTAGGATATGATAGCTGTCACATTTTTACCATGCAGCGCTTTCCAGTGGATTTCTGCGCTTTACTGTGCTATAGTATGTTACGATTTGCCCTGTGAGCTCCATAACAGTGGTCTAGGCACGTTGGGTTTGGTTAGGCAACGGTTGGTTATGTTACTTTTGGTTAGGTTAGTCTATGCTAGCAATGACTCTTGCGCTATACACTGATATTCGGAGGTTTTCTGCGGTCTACTGTAATCAAGTATTCTCTGCTTTGCACGTGGGGTACCGGATATTATGGTCGCGGCGCGTTAGTTTGGGTTAGGTTACTATGGGCTATGTTACGTTTGGATAGGTTAGCATATCATATATTTGGCTTTTGGGCTATTCACTGCTGTTTGGTGTATATCTGTGCTCTTGGTTGCTCTACTATTCCCTACTCGACACTGCGGAGGCCAGCAATTGAGGTCGTGGTTCGATAGCCTGAGCTATGTTACGTTTATCTATGTGAGGTTAGGTTAGGTATGGTTGGAATGGCTTTGACTTTTGTGCTATACACTGCAACTCGTAGGACATCTGCGCTCTACTGTGCTCTAATATGTTCTGCATGTGTCTTTCGATGCCAGCAATAGAGGTCTCGGCTCGTTAGGTATAGTTAATCTACGTTTGGCTAGGTTGGGTTAGGTCTGGTTTTGTCATTATGACTCAGACTTTTGTGCTGTGCGCAGCTATTGAGTCGATTTCTCCCCTCTACTTTGCTTCAATATGCTCTGCTTGGCTCCGGGGAGGCCTGCAATAGTGTTCCCGGCAAGTTAGGTTGTGTTAGGTTACGTTTCGTTTGGCTCTATGTGTCCGGGTTACGTTTGGATAGCTTTGACTTTCCTGCTGTACACTGCAATTCTATGTATTTCTGCTCTCTACTCTCCTCTAGCATGTTCTGCTTGTCTTTGTGGAGGTTAGCAATTGCGGCCGTGGTTCGACAGTTTGAGTTACGTTGCGTTTAGCTGGGTGCCCTTAGGGTAGGTTTGGTTGGGATGGCTTTCACTTTTGTGCTATACACTGCTACTCGGCGGACATCTGCGCTCTACTGCACTCTGGTATCTTCTGTTTTGCTCCGGTTATGCCAGGAATAGATGTCTCGGCTAGTTAGATTTAGTTTTTCTGTGCTAGATTAGGTTTGGTTTGTTCTGGTATGGTTGGGATGAATTTTCACTGCTACTCGGTGCATTCCTGAGTTATCCTGCGCTCTAGTATGCTCTGCTTGGCTCTAGGGAGGCCATCAGTAGTGTCCTCTGCACGTTGGCTTTGGCTCGGTCACGTTTGGTCATGTCACGTTTTGTTAGAATACGAGAGGTCTGCTTTGACTTCTGCGCTATACACTGCTTTTCGGTGGTTTCCTGCGCTCTACGTTGCTCTAATATACCACGCTTAGCTCTGGGTGTACAAGCATTAGTGGGCTCGGCACGATAGTTTGAGGTATGTTACGTTTGGTCACATTACGTTTGATTAGGGTAGTGTAGGGTAGCTTTGACTTCTGCGCTCTACAATGCTATTCAGTGGATTTCTGTTATCTACTGTGCTCTAACGTTCTCTGCTTGGATATGTGGAGGCCAGCAATACTGGTCTCGACACGCTAGGTTACGATAGGTTACGTATGGCTAGGTTAGCTTTGGATACGTGCGGTAAGGATTGCTTTGACCTCCGTGCAATACACGGTTATTCGGAGGATTTTCGCACTCTGCTGTTCTTTGCTATATCCTGCTTAGTCCAGTGGAGGCCGGCGATAATTGTCACGGCAAGTTATGTTGAGTTACGCTACGCTTGGTTAGGTTACGTTTGGCTGGGCTAGGCTCGGATTGCTTTGACTACTCTACTATACACTGCAACTCCATGGATTTCTAAGTTCTTCTGTGCTCTAATATGTACCGCTCGACTCTGGGGAGTGCAGCAATAGCGGTGGCGTTGCGTCAGATTGAGTTAGGTTACGTAATGTTGTTTTACGATTGGCTAGGTTAAGATAGGATAACTTTGTCTTTTGAGCTATACACAGCTATTCTGTGGACTTCGGGGATCCACTGTGCTCCACTCTATAGTGCTTGGCTCTGGGGATGCCAGCAACAGTGGTCGCGGAACGTTATTTTGTGTTAGGCTACGTTTGGATAGGTTAAGATACTTCGGGTTAGGCGCGGGTAGCTTCGACGTTTCTGTTGTACCCAGCGATTCTATGGATTTCTGCGTTCCACTCTCCTCTAATATGTTCTGCTCGGCTCCGTGGATGCCAACTATAATGTTATCGGCACGTTGGGTGGAATTTGTTTGTGTTTCGTTAGGTTAGATTACGCTATCATCGGTAAGTTTATCCTTGTCTTTCCTGCCAAATACTGCTTTTCGGTGGATAACCGCGCTCTAACCTGCTCTACCGTATTCTACTTATCCCTTCGGAGGCGAGCGATTGTGGACGCGGCACGTTACGTTTTGTTACGCTACGTGTCGTTTGGCTGCGATTGTATGGTTTTGGTCTGGATAGTATCTTCTTTTGTGCTATAAACGGATATTCGGTGGATTTCTGCGTTCTACTGTGCTCTGATATGTTCTGCTTGTCTTTGTGGATGCCAGTAATAGTGGTCTTGTCATGTTAGGTTGGGTTGCGTTACGTTCGGTTGGGTTAGATTAGGATAGGTTTGGTTAGAGTTTCTTCAACTTTAGTGCTTTACGCTGCTGTTCGGTGTATTTCTGCGGTCTACAATGCAGCACCGTAACCCGCTCGAATCTGCGGATGACAGCAGTGGTGGTCTTGGCACGTTAGGTTAATTTAGGTTACGTTTGGTATGGATAGGTTAGGTTATGTCTGGTTAGGATAGCTTTGACATTCGTGCTCTTCTCTGTTATTCGGTGGATTCCTGTGATCTACTGTGTTCTGTTATATTCTGCATGGCTCCGTGGAAGCCAGCCGCTGTGGCCGCGGTACGTTTGGTTGAGTTCGTTTACATTTGGCTAGGGTAGGTTCCTTTAAGTTCGGAAAGGATAGATTTGATTTTCGTGCTATACACTGTTATTCAGTGGTTCACTGCGCTCTACTCTGCTCTAGTACATTCTGCTTCGGCCTGGCGAGGCCAGCAATAGTGGACGCGGCACGTTACTTTGAGATAGGATACGTTTGGTTAGGTTACGTTTGTTTGGGTTAGGTTCGGATAGCATTGGCCTTTCTGCTATAAACTGCGATCCTACGGATTCATTCGCTCTACTCTCCAATAATATATGCTGCTTGGCTGTGGGGAAGGTAGCAATAGTGGTCTCGGCACATTAGGTTTTGTTATGTTACGTTTGGATGCGCCACGTTTGGTTAGGTTAGGATATGGTTGCTTTGACTTTTGTGCTATACACTGCTGTTCGAACGACTTCTCCCTTCCACTGCGATCTAATATTTTTTGCAACTCTGTGGTATAAACTGCAATGCGGTGGATTTCTGTATTCTACAGTGCTCCTCTGTATCCTGCTTGGCACCGGGGAGGCCAGCAATCGTGTTCTCGGCACGTCAGGTTATGTTAATTTGTGTTCGGATATGCTACGTTTGGTTCGACCACGATAGGGTTTCTTAGGCTTCTGTGCTATACACCGCTATTCGGTGTGTAATTGCACTCTACAATGCTCTAATGTGATCTGCTTGGCTTTGGGGAGGGCAGCAATAGTGGCCTCGGCAGGTTAGTTTGGGTTAGGTTATCTTTGGTCGGGTATGTTATGCTAAGCTTGGTTATGATAGTATTAACATTTGTGCTAAACGCTGCTATTCGTTGGGTTTCTGAGCTTTGCTGTGCTCTAGTATATTCTGCTTGGCTATGTGGATGCCAGGGGCAGTGCTTGCAGCACGTTAGGCTGAGTTAGGTGGCGTTCGGTTGTGTAACGTTTGGTTACGTTAATATGGTATAGCTTAAGCTATTGTGCTATACTCAGCTATTCGGCAGTTTTCTGCGCTCTGCATTGATCTGTTATACTATGCTCGACTCCGGAAAAGCTAGTAATAGTGATCCCGGAAATTGAGGTTGCCTTAGGCTACGTTTGGTTAGGTGACGTTCGCTTTGTTATGCTTCAATAGGCTCGGGTTTCGTGGTATACTCTGTTATTCGGTGGATTCCCGCGCTCTACTGCGCTCTACTGTACCCTATTCGTCTCTGAGAAGGCCAGCAGTAGTGTTGGCGTCACGTAAGCATCTGTTATAGTAGTTTCGGTTACGTTAGGTTAAGCTGCGTTAGGCAATGGCCGCTTTGACTTTCCTGTTATATTCTGTTATTAGGTGGAATTCTGCGCAGTACAATGCTCTAGTATGTTCTGCTTGCCTCTGGGGAGGTCAGCAATAGCGGTCTCGGCACGTTAGGTTGAGTTACGTTACGTCCGCTAATGTGTCGTTCGGTTAGGTTAGGACAGGGTTGCTCTGATTTTGTGCTGTACACTGCTATTTGGTGGATATCTGCGCTGCACAGCGCTCTAACATGTTCTGTTTGGCTCTGGGGAGGCTAGCACTAGTGACCACGGCACGCAAGGTTTAGATATGTTTGGCTCGGCTTGGCTAGGGTACGATATGTTTGGTTGGGATATCTTCGACTTTTGTGCTTTGCACTACATTGCGAAAGATTTCTGCGCTGTCATGTGCTCTAGTATAGTCTGATTTGCTCTGAGGAGGGCAGCAATAGAGGTCTCGGCGCGACGGGAATAGATAGGCTATGTTAGGCTACGTCACGTTTTGGTAGGTTTGGATAGGACAGCTCTGTCATTTGTGATATACACTGCTATGCGGATGATTCCTGCTATCAACTGAGCCCTAATATGTTCTGCTTGACTCTGGAGAGGTCAGCACTAGTTGTCACGGCAGGCAAGGTTGAGATATGTTACGTTTGGCTTGGATAGGTTAGGATAAGTTTGGTTAGGGTAGTTTTGACTTTTGATATATGCACTGCTATTCGGTTGATATCTGTGTACTACAATGCTCCACTAACATCTGCTTGTCTGTGGGGATGCCAGCAATAGTGATCGTGTTACGTTTGGTTGTGTTATGTTATGTTTCGTTGGGTATGGTATGGTTGGGTTTCGAGAGGATAGCTATGACTTTTGTGCTATACACAGTTATTCGGTGGATTTTATTACCCTACTGTGATATAACATGCCCTGCTTTGCTCTGTGGAGGTCAGCAATTGCGGCCTGGTTCCATTATATTGGGTTAGATTTCGTACGTTTGTGTTATGTTTCGGTAGGTTTTTCAAGCGCAGCTGCGACCTTTGTGCTGTACACTGCTATTCGGTGGATTTCTGTGCTTTAGTGTGCTCTAATACTCTCTGCTTGGCACCGTGGATGCCAGCAATTGTGGTCTCGGCACGCATGGTTGAGATACGCTTCTTTCGTCTAGGAAAGGTTATATCAGCTTAGGTTAGGTTTTTCGACTTTTGTGCTTTGCGCTACGTTGCGGAGGAATCCTACCCTCTCCTGTGCTCCAGTATATTCTGCTTTGCTCTGGTGAGGTCAGCAATAATGGTCTAGGCAAGTTAGGTAGTGTTAGGCTACGTTCGGCTGTATTTATCTTTGTTATGTAAGGCTTGGATAGCTATGACTTTTGTGCTATACACTGCTCTTCGGAGGACTTGTGCACACCTCTGTTATATAATATTCCCTGCCTTGCTCTGCGAATTCCAGAAACAGCGGCCGCAGCACGTTAGGTTCGGTTGGGTTACGTTTGTATATGTTAAGTTTCTTCCGGTTTGGTTAGGATATCTTTGACTTTCGTGCCAGGCGCTGCCATTCCATGGACCCCTGCGCTGTACTCTGACCTAACATGCCCTGCTTGGTAATGGGGAGTCCATCAATAGTTGGCTAGGCACGATAGGTTGGGCTTGATTACGTATGGATGGGTTAGGTTAGGGGAGGTTGGGTTATATCAGCCTTGCACATCACGGGGGCAAATTTCCGCGGTCTACTGTGCTCTAGTCTATTCTGCCTGGCCCTGGGGATGTCAGCAATAGCGGTGTAGGCACGTATGTCTGACTTTGGTTGCGTTTGATTGTGTTACGTTCCGTTTGGTTAGGATAGGGTAGTATAGACTTTGAGCTATACACTGCCCTTCGGTGGATTACAGCGCTCTACATTCCTCTACTATACTCCGCTCGACGCTTGGGATGCGAGCCATAGTGTTCGTAGCACGTTGCTCTGAGTTCTGCTACGTTAGGTTAGGTTATGTTAGTTTGGGTTAGGTCTGGATACCTTTGACTTTTCTGCTGCACACTGAAATTCTATGAACTTCTGCGCACAGCACACCTCTAACATACTCTGCTTGGCTCTGGGGAGGCCAGCAGAAGTGGTGGCGGCGCGTTAGGTTGTACTTGGTTAGGTTTGGTAGTGTTAAGATAGGTAATGTTAGGATAGGGTACCTTTGACTTTTGTGCTACAAACTGCTTTTCAGTGGATATCTCCGCCCTACTGTGCCCGAATAAGCTCTGCTTCGCTCCGGGGAGGGCAGAAATAGTGGCCGGGGCAGGATAGGTTGATTTAGGTTACGTTCGGTTGGTTTACGTTAGCATGGGTGTGGTCCGGATACCCTATATTTTTCTGCCATACACTGAGTTTCTATGGATTGCTGGGCCCCACCCTCCTCTAATATGTTCTGAATTGCGCTTGGGAGGCCTGAAATAGTTGTCGCAGCACGTTAGGTCGAGCTAGATTACGTTTGGTTGTGTTAGGTCACGTTGGGTTAGGCTGGGAAAGACATGACTTTTGTGATACACATTGCAATTCCTTGGGCTTCTGAGCACTATTGTGCGCTAGCGCACTCTGCTTGCCTCCGGAGCTCCAGGAATAGTGGTCGTGGCACGTTTGGTTGAGTTTGGCTACTATCGGGTAGGTTAGGTTAGGTTAATATTGGATAGGATGGCTTTGACTTTTGCGCTGTACACAGATATTCAGTGGATTTTTGCGCTCTCCTGTGCGGTGGTATACTCTGCTAGGCTATGGGGAGGCCAGCAGTATTGGTCTCGGCACGTTAGGTTGAGTTATGCTACGTTTGGTTAGGTTACGCTTCGTTCGATTAGGGTACAAGAACTTTTACTTTTGTGCTTTACACTGCTATTCCGTGGATTCCTTCGTTCCCCATTGCTCTACTATGCCCTGCTCGTCTCTGGGGAGGCCAACAATAGGAGTCGTGGCACGATAGTATAGTTTGGTTACGTTTGGTTAGGTTAGGTTACGTTACGTTTGGTTGCGATGGCATTGACTTTGGTGCTATACACTGATATTTGGTGGATTTCTGAGCTATACTGTGCTTTTATATGCCCTTCTTGGTGCTGTGGAGGCCAGAAATCTTTGTCTCGGCGAGTTAGTTTGGGATAGACTACTCTTGGTTTTGTTAGGTTACGTCAGGTTAGGTTAGGATATACTTAACTTTTGTGGTTCGCGCTTCTGATTTCTGCCCTCTACTGTGCTCTAGAATTTTCTGCTTTGGTCTGTGGAGGCCGGCAATAGAGGCCCGGGCACGTTGCGTTGCGTTAGGTTACGTTTGGTTTTTTTGTGATTTGTTAGGTAAGACTAGGACAGCTTTGACCTATGCGCTGTACACTACTATTCGTTGGATTCCTGCGTTATACTGTGACCTAATGTTCCAAGCTTTGCTCCGAGAATTCCAGACTTTGCGTCCGCGGCGTGTTAAGTTTAGTTAGGTTACGTTTGTTTAGGTTTGCATTAAGTTAGGATATCTTTGATTTTCGAGCTATACACTGCCATTCTATGGAACTCTGCGTTCTGTTTCCCTCTTATTTACCCTGCTTGGCTCTGAGGAGACCAGCTACATCGTGCTTGGCACGTCAGTTTGGGACCGCTAACGTTCGGCTAGGTTATGTTCGACAGTTTTCGTTAGCATATCTTCCACCTTTCTGCTTTACAATTCAGCGCGGCGGATTCCTGCGCTCCACAGTGCGCTGGTATATTCGGCTTGGCTCGGGGGAGGCCGGCAACAGAGGTAGCGGCACGTGACTTTGTGCTATGCTACGCTGGGCTTGGTTACGTTTGGCAAGGCTAGGATAGGATAGCTTTGACTTTTGAGCTATGCACACCTGTTCTGTGCACTTCTGCGCTCTACTGTGCTCTAATATGCTCTGCTTGGCGCAGGGGAGAGCAGCAATAGAGGCCTCGGCCCGTTGGTATGAGGTGTGTTACATTTCGTTTCGCTACGTTCGGACATGTTAGGATAGGATACCTCCGACTTTTGCGCTATACACAGTGATAGGGATGATTGCTGTGCTCTACTGTGCTCTAATACGTTCTGACTGGCTCTGGGGAGACCAGCAATGAAAGCCTCGGCACGTTAGGTTGGATCAACTTACGTTTGGCTTGGATAGGTTAGGTTGGGTTTGGTAAAGATATCTTTGTCTTTTGTAGTACGCACTGGTATTCGGTCTACATCTGCGATCAACATTACACTACTAGTCTCTGCTTGCCCCTGATAGGCCAGCAATGGTGCGCGTGGCATGTTCTGTTTTGTTAGGCAACATTTGGCTTGTTTAGTGTAATATAAGTTTGAACAGGATGGGTTCGACGTTTTTGCTATACAATGCTACTCGGCGGATTTCTGCGCTCTACTGTGCTCTAGTATATTCCGCTTGGCTATGCGGAGGCCAGCAGTAGTGGTTTCCACACGTTAGGCTGAGTTATGCTGTGTTTGGTTATGTTGCGTTTGGATATGTTAGGACCGGGCATCATCGACTTTTGCGCTATGCACTGCTATTCGGTGGATTTCTGCGCTATTCGTTGCTCTACTATACCCTACTCGGCCCTGGGGAGGCCAGCAATGGCTGTCGTGGAACGATAGATCGGGTCAGGTTACGTTTGGTTAGGTAAGGCTAGGTTGGGTTTGGACATGACTGCTTTGAATTTTGCGCTGTGCACCGCTATTTCGTGGGTTCCTGCGCTCAACTGCGCTATAGTACGACCTGCTTGCTTCTGTGGAGGGCAGATGTATTGGTCTCAGAACGTTAGGTGTAGTTATATTACGTTCCTTTATGCTACGTTAGGTTAAGTTAGGATACGGTAGCATTGACTTTTGTGCTATACACGGCAATACGGTGTATTAGTGCGTCCTACTGTGCTCTAGCATGCTCTGCTTGACTCCTGCGAGGACAGCAATAGCGGCCGCGGCACGTTCGTTTGAGTCCGGTTACGTTTGGATTGGTTAGGTTAGGTTAAGTTTGGTTAGTATGGCTTTGACTTTTACGCTATACACTGCTACGCGGTGGACTTCTACGCTCTACTGTAGTTTGTACAGTTGGTGGATCTCTGCGCTCTGCCGCTCTTTTATCTGCTGTGCTTGGCGCTGGATGGGCCACCATTGGTGGCCTCGGCAAGTTAGGTTGAGTTAGTTTGCGTTTGGCTAGGCTTAGTTTGGTCAGGTTAGGAGTGGATAACTTTGGCTCTTGCGCAATATAATGTTATTCTTTGGATTTATGCGCTCTTCATTGCTCTACTATGCTCTGCTCGACCATGGGGAGGCCAGTAATAGTGGTCTAGGCGCATAAGGTTATGTTAGGCTACGTCTGGCTCGGTCACGTTTGCCCGGGTTTGTATGGATAGCTTTGACTTCAGTGGCATGAACCGCTATTCGGCTGATTTGTGCACCTTACTGTGGTCTAATGTGTTATGCTCTGCTCTGGGAGCTCAGTAACAGTGGTCTAGGCACGTTAAGTAGGGTTAGGTAACCGCTAGCTATGTTGCGCTTGGTTAGATTAGGCATGGTTAGCCTTGACTTTTCGCTATACACTGTTATTCGGTGGATTTCTGCACTGTACCGTAATCCAATAGTCTCTGCTTTGCGCTGGGTAGGCCTGAAATAGTT
Organism: Eufriesea mexicana; assembly: GCF_001483705.2. NCBI lineage: Eukaryota > Metazoa > Arthropoda > Insecta > Hymenoptera > Apidae > Eufriesea > Eufriesea mexicana. The sequence continues at coordinate 186,000 of NW_016908508.1, read as the reverse complement.
TCCGCTGCGCGTTAGGTTGAGTTATGTTACGTTAGGTTATGTTACGCTTGGTTAGGTTGGGATAGGGTATATTTGACTTTTGGGCTGTACTCGGCTATTTCGTTGATTTCTGCCCTCTTCGTTGCTCTACTATACCCTACCCTGCTCTGGGGTGACCAGCAATGGCGGTCGTGTCACAGTAGGTTGTGCTACGTTACGTTTGGTCGTGTTAGGTTCGGTTAGGTTTGGGTAGGGTGCCCTTGACTTTTCTGCTATAAACTGTTACTCGGTGAATTTCTGAACTCTACTGTGACCTAACATGTCCTGCTTGCCTCTGGGGAGGCCACAAATAGAGGTCTCGGCTCGTTTGGTTTTGTTGTTCTACGTTCCGTTGGGTTAGGTTATGTCTGGTTAGGCTGGGATACCTATGACTTTTGTGCCTTGCATTGCTATTTGATCGCTTTATGCGCTCTACTTGTCTTTACCATACTCTGCTCGACTCTGGGGAGGCTAGCAGTAGTGGCCGTTGCACGGTAGGTTGTGTTATGCTACGTTTTGTAATTTTACGATTGCTTAGGTTAGGCGAGCGTTGCTTTGACTTTTGAGCCACACATCGCTACTCGGTGGATTTCTACGCTCTCCATTGCTCTACTACACTCTGTTGGACTCTGTGGATGCCAGTAATAGTGGTCTCGGCTCGTTAGGCTGATTTAGGCTATATTCGGTTAGGCTACGTTTGTTCTGGTTAGGTTTGTATAGCTTTGACTTTCGTGATATAAGCTGATGTCCGGTGGATGTTTGCTCCCCACTGTGCTCAAGTATGTTATGCTTGCCCCTGGCGTTGGCATCAATAGTGTTCTCAACACGGTAGTTTGTGCTATGTTACGTTTGGTTTTGCTACGCTTTGTTCGGTCAGGGTAGGATAGCTTTGACTTCTGTGCTATACACAGCTATTAGGCAGATTCCTGTGCCCTACAGTGCTCTAGCATGTTCTGCTTTCCTCTGAGGATGGCACCAATTGTGGGCTCCCCACGTTATGTTGAGAGAGATTAAGGATGGTCATGTTACGTTTGGTTATGTTAGGGCAGGATAGCTTTGACTGTTTGTGCTATACACTGCTCTTCGGTATATTCCTGCGCTCTATGTAGTTCTAATATACTCTGCTTGGTTCTGGTGAGGCCAGCAATGGTGGTCTCTGCATGTTAGTCTGCGATACGTGTGGGTTTGTTGGATGATGTTAGTTTGGGTTAGTTTTGGACAGCTCTGCCTTTCATGGTACACACTGCAATTTGGTGGATATCAGAGCTCTGCTGCGCTCTACCATAATCTGCTCGAATCCTGGGATGCCTGCAACAGTGGTCGCGGCGCGATACGTTCAGTTATGCTACGTTTGGTAATGCTACGGTTGGGTAGGTTAGGATAGGATAGCATTGGGTTTTGTGCTATACACCGCTAGTCGGTGGATTCCTACGTTGTACGTTACTCTACTATACCCTGTTCGACTCTGGAGAGGACAGTAATGGTGGTCTTCGCTCGTTAGGTATTGTTAGGATACGTTCGGTTGGGTTAAGTTAATTTGGGTTAGGATTGGACAGCTTTGCCTTTCGTGGTGTAAACTGTAGTTCGGTGAATTTCAGATCTCCACTGTGGTCTAGTAAGTTCTGCTTGGTTATGGGGAGGCCAGCAATAGCGGTATCGGCACGTTAGTGTGAGTTAAGTTACGTTTGGTTACGTTATGTCTAGTCAAGTTAGGATAGGATACCTTTGACTTTTGTGCTGTACACTGATATACGGTTGACTTCCGCGCCCTTCTGTGCTCCAGAATGCTCTGCTTGTCTCTGGGGTGGACACCAATAGTATCCTTGACGCGTTAGGTTCTGTTATGTTTTGTTCGGCTTGGCTATGTTAGGCTAGGCTTGGTTAGGGTAGCTTTGACTTTTGTGGTATACACTGCCATACGTTCGATATCTGCCATCTGCATTGCTCTGCTAGCCTGTGCTTGTCCCTGGGGTGGCCAGCAATAGCGGTCTCGGATCGTTAGGGTGATTTATGCTACGTTTGGGTAGGATACGTTAGCTAGGGTTAGGTTTGGATAGCTTTGCCTTTCCAGGTATAAACTGTTGTTCGGCGCATCCCTATTCGGTCGATATCTGCGCTCTGCATTGCTCTGCTACACTCTGCTTGCCTCTGGGAGGCCGACAATGCGGACGTGGTACGCTTTGTTTTGTTATGTTACGTTTGGTTTGGTTAGGGCGGTATATGCTTGGTTAGGGTGACGTTGACGTTTGTGCTATGCTCTGCGATTCTGTGGACTTCTGCGCTCTTCTGAGCGCTATCATACTACGCTTGTCTGCGTGGACGTCATGAATAGTGCTCTCGGTATGTTAGGTTCAGTTATGTTTCGTTTGACTAGGTTAAGTCTGGTTATGTTTGGTTTGGGCAGATTTGGCTTTTGCAATATACAATTCTGTTCGGATAATTTCAGCGTTCTACATTGCACTGCTATACCATGCTTAGCTTCCGCGTGGCCAGCTTTAGCGGTCGTGGCACCTAAGTTTGGGTTACATTACGTCCGCTTACATTACGTTAGGCTAGGTTTGGGCAGGATACCTTTGACCTTTGCCCTATACACGACTATTCCCTTATCTGCTGTGCTTGGCGCTGGATGTGCCAACAATGGCGGTCTCCGCAAGATAGGTTGCGTTAGGCTGCGTTTGGTTAGGCTACGTTTGGTTAGGTTAAGATTGGATAACTTTGGCTTTTGCACTATGTACTACTATTCGGTGGATTTCTGCGCTCTTTATTGCCCTACTATACTCTGCTCGACCCTGGGGAGGCCAGTAATGGTGGTCTAGTCACATAAGAACCTGTTAGCCTATGTCTGGTTAGGTCACGCTTGCTCGTGTTTTGTATTGATAGCTTTGACTCTCGTGGTATATACTGTTGTGCGGTGCATTTCTGCGCTCTACTGTGCTCTACTATACTCTGCTTGACCCTGCGGTGACCAGCAACAGTGATGGCGGCTCACTATGTTGAGTTAGGCTGCGTTTGGTTAGGTTACGTTGGGTTAGGTTAGAATGGGATAGCTTTGACTCCATTGCTATGCACTGCTATTCGGTGGATTTCTGCGCTCTTCGTTGCTCTACTATACCCTACTCGACTCTGGGGAGAGCAGCGGTGGCGGTCGTGGCACGATAGATTGCGTTAGGTTACGTTTGGCTAGGTTAGGTTTTGTCACGTTTGCCGGGGATATCTTCCACTTTTGTGCTCTACACTGATGTGCGGTGGATATCGGCGTTCTTCTGCGCTGTAATATGTTCTGCTTGGCTCTGCGGTGGCCAGCAATGTTGGTCTCGGCACGCTAGGGTGAGTTACGTTTCGTTTGGTTAGGTTAGGTTTGGCTATGCTTGGTTAAGACAGCTTTGAGTTTTGCGCTATGCACTGACCTCCGGATGATTTCGGCGTTCAACATTACTCTGCTATACACTGCTTAGATCACGCGAGGCTACCAATAGCGGTCGTGGCATGTCAGGTTGTGTCACATTAAGTCCGCTTATGTTACGTTTGGTTAGGTTAGGATAGGATTGCTTTGACTTGTGTGCTATACACTGCCATTCAGTTGATGTCTGCACCTTACTGTGCTCTAATATGCTCTGCTTGGGGCTGGGGTGGCCAGAAATTGTGCTTCCGGGGCATTAGTTTGAATTCGGCTGCGTTTGGATAGGTTAGGTTTGGTTTGGTTAGGAAGGGTTAGCTTTGTCTCTTGTGCTATGCATTGCTTTGCGGTAGATTTCTGCGCCCTACTGTGCTATGATATGCTCCGCATGGTTCTCGGGATGCCAGCAATAGTGTTATCTGCACGTTATGTTGAGTTGGACTACGTTCGGTTGTGTTGTTATTTCGGGACATGGTCATATAGCATTGACTTTCCTGGCGTACACCGTTGTTTGGTGTATTATTGCGATCTACTGTACTCTAGTCTGCTCTGCGTGGCTATGGTGAGGGCAGCAATTGAGGCTTCGGCACGTTAGGCTGAGTTAGGTTGCGCTTTGTTATGATACGTTTAGTTTGGTTAGGAAAGGGTAGCCTAGACTTTAAGCTATACACTGCCCTTCGGTGGTTTTCTGCGCTCTACATTGCTCCACTATACTGTGCTCGACTATCTGGAGACCAGCAATAGCGTTTGCGGCACGTTAGGTTTAGTTATAATACGTTCGGCTGTGATAGGTTACGTTGCGAAAGGTTATGGTGGCTTCGACTTTTGTGCTACACACTGATATTCTATGGACATCTGCGCTTTAGTGTGCGCAATTGCACTCCGCTTGTGTCTGGAGTCACCAGGTGTAGCAGTCGCGGCATGTTGGGTTCTGTTATGCTGCGTTTGGTTAGGCAAGGCTTGGTTAGGTATGCTAGGTATAGAATTGACTTTGATGCTCTGCACTGCTATTCGGCGAATTTCTGCGCGTTACTGTCATCCAATATTCCCTGCTTTGCCCTGGAAATTCCAGATATAGCGGCCGCGGCGCCTTAAGCTTAGTTGGGTTTCGTTTGGTTAGGTTATGTTTGTTTGCATTTAGTTAGGATACCTTTTACTTCCGTATTATACACTGACATTCTATGGGCCTCTGCACTATACTGTGCTCAAGTATGTTCTGGTTGACTCTGGGGGGAGGGCGGCAGAGATGGTCGTTTCGTCGCGTTAGGTTGAGTTATGTTACGTTTGTGTTCGTTACGTTTTTGCTTTGTTAGGATAAGACAGCTTCGATCTTCGTGTTATATTTTGCTATTATATGGTCTCCTGAGCTCTACCCTCCTCTAATATATTCTGTTTGGCTCTGTGGAGGGCAGTAGTGGACGCCTCGTCACTTCAGGTTCAGTTAGGTTACGTTTGGTTTGTTTAGGATTGGATAGCTCTGACATTTGTGCTATACACTGCTATCCTATGGACTTCGGTGCTCCCCTCTCTTATAATCTGTTCTGCTTGGCACTGGGGATACCAGCAATTGTGGTCTCTGCACGTTACTTTGAGTGAGGCTACGTTTCCTTAATTTAGGCTAGTCCATGTCAGGATCGCTTATGTTGGACTTTCTTGCTATACACTGCAGTGATGGGGTTTCTGCGCTATACTGTTCCGTAGTATATTCAGCTTGTCTCTGGGGAGGCCCGCTGTAGTTGCCTCGACACGTTAGATTGAATTAGGTTGCTTACGGTTACTTTAATGTTGGCCATGTTAGGATAAGGTTACTCTGTCTTTTGTGCTGTACGCAGCTTTTCGGTGCATTTCTGCGCTCTGCTGTGCTCTAGTGTGTACTCCTTGTGTCCGGGGAGGCCAGCAGTTGTGTTCTCTGCCCGTTAGCTTGAGTCCGGTTACGTTCGCTTATGTTACGTTTGGTTTGGTTAGGCAGGGGGAGCACGTCCTTTGTGCTATACGCTGCCCTTCTATTGAATTCTGCGCTCGACTCTCCTCTAATATGTTCTGCTTTGCTCTGGGCACGGCAGCAATGGAGGTCTCGTCACGTTAGTTTGGGCTAGGTTACGTTTGGATAAGTTACGTTTTGTTAGGACAGGTGGGATAGCTTTGACTTTTGTGCTACACACTGCTGTCCGTTGAAATTCTGTGTTCTGCTGTGCTCTAATATGTCCTTCTACTCGTGTGGACTCTACCAGTAGTGTCCTCGGTACGTCAGATTTAGCTAGGTTACGTTCGGTTATGTTTAGTTTGGGTAGGTTAGGATATGGTTTCTTTCCCTTTTTAGCTATTATAGTGATATCTTATGGATTTCTGCGCTCCACTCTCCTCTAGTATTTTCTGCTTGGCTTTGGCTAGGCCAGCAATAATGGCCACGGCACGTTAGGTTAAGTCATGTTACCCCTTGTTTCGTTACGTTTAGCTAGGTTGGGATAGAACACGTTCGGCCTTTGTGCTATGCACCTCTATTCGGTGGATTTCTGCGGTCTGCTCAGCTCCAATATTTCCTGCCTATCTCTGGGGTTGCCAGCAACTGTTGTCTTTGCACGTTCGCTTGAGATTTGTGTCATTTGGTTATGTGAAAATTGTATATATTAAGGCAGGATTTCGTCATCTTTCGAGCTATACACTGCTATTCGATGGATCTCCACGTTCTGCTGTGCTCTAATATGCTCAGCTTGGCTCTGGGAGGGTCAGCGGTATTGGTCTCGGCTGGACAGGTTGAGTTAGGTTAAGCTTGCCTTCGTTATTTTTGTTAAGGTTAGGACGGGTGCGCTTTGACTTTTGTGCTATGCAATGCTAATCGGTGGTCTTCTGCCACCTGCTGTGCTCTAATATCTTCTGCTTGCCTCTGGGAGGCCAGCAATGGTGGTCTCGGCACGTTTGCTTTAACTGGGTCCCGTTCGGTTATGTAACGTTTTGTTTGGTTAGGACAGCGTAGCTTTGACTTTTGTGATATACACTGCTAGTATATGGTTTTCTGCGATCTACTCTCCTCTAAGATGTTCTGCTTGGCTCTGGGGATGGCTGCAAGTGACGTCTCGTTACGTTAGAATGAGTTAGATTACATTTGGTTACGTTACGTTTGGCTAGGATAACTTTGACTTTAGTAATATAACCTGCTATTAGGTGTATTTCTGCGCCATACAGAGCTCTAATGGAACCAGCTTGGCTCTGTGAATGCCAGCAATAGTTGCGTCTGCACGTAACGTTGTGTCAGGTTACGTTGTGTTAGGTTGAGTTAGGCCATGTTTGGCCAGGGTAGCTTTACCTTTTGTGCTGTAGACTTCTTTTCGGTGGATTTCTGCGCTCTACTGTGCTCGAGTAAGATATGCTTGGCACTGGAGAGGGCAACAGTAGCGGTGTCAGCACGATAAGTGTAGTCTGGCTATGTTTGGTTATGCCCAGTTGGTTTGGGTTAGGCTTGGGTAGCTTGGACCTTTCCGATATACACAGCGATTATATGGATTTCTGCGTCCTACTCTATCCTCACATATTCCGCTTGACTGTGGGTAGTCCAGCAATAGTGGTCGCGGCACGTTAGGTTGAGTTGGGTTACGTTTGTTCATTTCACGGTCGGTTATGTTAGGAGAGAATGGCTTTGAATTTAGTACTAGAGCCTTGTATTTGGTGGATTTCTTATCCCTACGGTGCATTAATATTTTCAGCTTGCCTCTGGGAAGTCCTGCAATAGTGGTCTCGGCACGGTATGATGAGTCAGCTTACGTTCGATTAGGTTGGGCCAGGCTAAGTTTGGTCCGGATAACTTTAACTTTTGTGCTGTACACCGCGATTCTACAGATTACTGCGCTCTACTCTGCCCTAATACGTTCTGTTTTGCTCTGAGGAGGGCAGCAATAGTGGCCGTGGCGCGTTACTTCCTGTTTGGCTACATTTTGTTAGATTAGGTGTGTTTTGGTTTGTTTGGGATATCTTTGACATTTGTGCCATATACTGCCATTTAATGGACATACTCGCCCTGCTCTCCCCTAATGTGATCGACCTGGCGACCGGGAGTCCAGCAATAATTGTCTAGGCACGTTAGGTTGAGTTAGGTTACATTTGGTTATGTCATGATTGGATAGGTTTGGCCAGGATACCTTTGCCTTCTTTACAATAGATTGCGATGCGGTGAATTTGTGCGTTCTACTTTCATATAGTATATTCTGCTTGGCTCTGGAGAGGCCATCTATAGTGGTCTCGACACGATAGGTAGAGCTATGCTACGTTCGATTATGTTACGTTCGGCTGGGTTGGAATATGGTACCTACGGCTATTCTGCTATGCACAACGATGTTATGGATCTCTGCGCTCTTTTCTCCACTAATATGTTCTGCTTGCCTCTGGGGTGGCAGCAATAGTCGTCCTGGCTCGTCAGGATTCGTTAGGTTACGTTGGGCTTCGTTACGTCTGCTCAGGTTAGGATAGCATAGTTGTATCTTTTGTGCCATACACTTCTATACGGTGGATTTCCGCGCGCGACTGTGCTCTAGTATGCTCTGTTTGGCGCTTCGGAGACCAGAAACAGTGGTCACGGCGCGATAGGTTGAGCAAGGTTTGGCTTGGCTTGGTTAGGTTAGGTTTGGTCAGGATGCCTTCGTTTTTGTGTTCTACACTGCTAATCGGTCGGTATCTGAGACCTACATTACTCTACTAGCCTCTGCTTGCCCCTGGGCATGCCAACAACTGTGGCCGTGGTACGTTTGGTTGGGTTTGGTTACGCTTGGCAAGGTTAGGGTATGATAAGTTTCCTCAGGATGGCATTGACAATTGTGCATTGCACCGCTATCCGTTGGATTTCTGCTCTCTACTGTGTTCCATTATATTCTGCGTGGCTATGTGGAGGCTAGCAGTTCTGCTCACGGCATGTTGGGCGGTGTTAGGTTGCGATAGGTTATGTTACGATTGGCTATGTTAGGACAGGGTGGCCTAGGCTTTTGTGCTATACGGTGTACTTCGCTGGATTCCTGCGCTATACATTGCTCTAATATACTCTGCCCGACTCTCGGGAGGCCAGCAATAGTAGTCTCGGCACGTTAGCATGTGTTATGTTACGTTTGGTTAAGTTACGTTTTGTTAGGTTTGGATAGGATAGCTTCGGCTTTTGTGCTACACACTGCAATTCTACGGACTCCTGCGCTCTTCTGAGCACTGTCGCACTCTGTCTGTCTCTGTGGGGGCCAAGAGTACTGCTCTCGTCACGTTAGGTTGAGTTATGTCGCGTTTGCTTGTGTTAGGTTTGGTTGGGTTTGGTTAGTATAGCTTCGACTTTTGTGCTATATACTGCTATTCGGACAATTCCAGTGTTCTACACTGCTCTGCTAGACTCTGCTTAGCTGTCGTGATGCCAGTAATAGCGTTCGTGGCAAGTCAGGTTGCGTTCCGTAACGTCCACTCATGTCACGTTTAGTTAGGTTAAGATAGTGTAACTTTGACTTTTGTGCTATAAACTGCCATGCTACGGATTTCTGCGCTGTACTTCCATCTAATATTCCCTGCTTTGATCTGGGAATGCCAAAAATTGTGACCGCGGCGCGTTACCTTGAGCTAGTTTAAGTTTGGTTAGGTTACGTTTGCATGGGTGTGGATGGGATATCTTCGAACTTCGTACTCTACGCAGCCGTCATATGGTCCTCTGCGTTGTACTCTCCTGTAGCGTGCCATGCTTTGCGACGGGGAGGCCAGCAATGGTGGCCTAGGCACGACAGGTTGGTATGGTCTACGTTTGGTTGTGTTAGGTTAGGTCAGGTTAGGTTGGGATGTCCTCTACTTTCCAGCTTTGCACTTCAATGCGGCGGATTTCCGAGCTCTACGGTGCTATAGTATGCTCCGCTTGAGGCTGGCGAGGACAGCAAAATTGGCCCCGGCTCGTTGCATTAAGTTATGTTACTTTCGGTTATGTTACGATTGGTTAAGTTAGGAAGGGGTGGCTTCATCTCCTGCTCTATGCACCGACATTCGTTGGATTTCAGCCCTATACTGTTCTCACATATGTTCAGCTTGTCTCTGTGGAGGTCAGCAATAGTGGTCTCGGCACCTTAGGTTAAGTTGTGCTTCGTTCGTTTATATTACGTTTGGATGAGTTACGATAGGGTAGGGATGACTTGAGTGCTATACACTGCGATTCTTTGGACGTGTTCACCCTACATATATCTACTATACCCTGTTCGACTCAGTGGAGGCCAGTAATGGTGGTCTCGGCACGTAGGGTTTAGTTATGCTACCTTTGGTTAGGTTATGTTGGTCTGCGTAAGGTATGAATAGCTTCGTCTTTCGTGTTATACACTGCTATACGGTGGAATCCTGCGCTCTGTTGTGCACTAATGTGTTCTGCTATGACCCGGGGTGGTCAGCAATAATGGTGCGGGCACGTTTGGTCGCGTTAACTTCGTTCGGAGATGATTAGTTCTATCAGGTGAGGAAATCATATATCTGACTCTTGTGCTTCACACTGCTATTCGTTGGATTTCTTCGTTCCTCATTGCCCTTCTATACTCTGCTCGATTCTGGGCAGGCCAGCAATGGCGCTCGTGGCATGATAGGTTGAGTTAGGTTACGTTTAGCTAGGTTAGTTAAGGCTACATTTCGTCAGGATGGCTTTGACTTTTGCGTTGTACACTGCTATTCTGTGGGTTCCTTCGCTCCACAGTGCTCTTGTATGTTCTACTCCGCTATGTGGAGGACAACGGTACTGTTCTCGGCACGTTAGTCTTTGTCAGCATGCGTCTGGTTATGCTACATTTAGTTAGGTTACGTCTGGATACCTTTGACTTTTGCGCTATAGACTGCTATTTGGTCGATATCTGTGCGCTGCACTGCTCCAGTAGCACCTGCTTGAATCTGGGCAGGCCAGCAATAACGGTCGTGCACGTTTGGCGGGGATAGGTTACGTTTGGCTTGGTTAGGTTAGGATAAGCTAGGTTAGGATGCCTTTCACTTTAGTGCTATACGTTGCAATTTGGTGGCTTTCTGCTCTCCGCTGTGCACTAGAGTTTTCCGCTTTTCTCTGGGGTGGCCAGCAATAGTGGTCTTGGCACGTTGTGTTAGGCGATATTGCGATTGGTTATACTACGTTTGGATATTGTAGGACAGGGTGGCATTTACATTTGAGCTACACCCTGCCATTCGGCGGGTTTTTACGCTCTGCTTTACTCTACTATACTCTGCTCGACTCAGGGGAGACCAGTAATAGCTGTCTCGTCACGATAGGTTGAGACAGGTTACGTTTGGTTACGTTGCGATAGTTTGGGTTAGGCCTGGATAGATATGACTTTCGCGGTATACGCTGCCGTTCGGCGGATTTCTTAGCTCTACTGTGCTCTAGTTTATTCTGCTTTGCTCTGGGAAGGTCAGCAACAGTGGTCTATGCACTTTATGTTGAGTTATGTTACGTTTGGTTTCATTATGTTTGGTTAGGTTAGGAGAGGGTATCTTTGACTCTTGCGCTGTACACTGCTCTGCGGTGGATTTCTGCGCTCTGCTGTGATCTAGTATACCCTGCTTTCCTCTGGGGATACCAGAAATAGTGGAAGCGACGCGTTATTCTACGTCAGGCTATGTTTGGTTGGGTTAGGTTTGTTTGGGATAGGTTGGGACACCTTTTACCTTCGTAACATTCATTGCCATTCATCGCACCACTGCACTCTACTCGCCACTAATATGCCCTGCATGGCGATGTGGTGGCCGGCAATAGTGGGATAGGCACGTTAGGTTGGGATTGGTTACGTTTGGTTGGGCTAGGATACGTTTGGTTGGGCTCGGTTAGGTCATGTTAGGATCGGATACCTTCTATTCTTCTGCTTTACACTTCAGTGCGGCGGATTTCTGCGCCCCGCTGTGCTCCAGTATACTCTGCTAGACACTGGGTATGCCAGCAATAGTGGTCATGGCACGATAGGATGTGTTAGGCTGCGTTTAGTTATGCCACGATTGGTTAGGTTAGGTTAGGCTATGTTTGGTTAGGGTCGCTCCTACCTTCGTGCTGTACACCGTCGTTTGGTGGATTCCTGCACTCCACTGCGCTCTAGCGCGCTCTCCTTTGGACTGGGGAGGAGAGCAATACCGGTCTCTGCACGATACTTTGAGTTATGCTACGTTTGGTTATGTCACGGTTGGCTATGCTAGGAAGGGACAGCTTTAGCTATGGCGCTATACACTGCTCTTCGGTGGACATCTGCGCACTACTGTGCTCTAATATATTCTGCTTGTCTCTGGAGACGCCAGCAATAACGTTCGTGGCACATTTCATTGAGCTATTTTCCGTTCGGGTTGGCTAGGTTAGGATAAACTTGGTCATGATTGGTATGGCTTCTTGTGCTATACACTACTGTTCTGTGCATTCCTGTGCTGCACTGAGCTCTAGTGTACTCTGCTTGGCTATTGTGAGGCGAGCAAAATTGTTGTCGGCACGTTTGGCTGAGTTACGTTGCGTTTGGTTATGCCACGTTTGGTAAGGTTTGGATAGGGTCGCATAGGCTCCTGTGCTCTACACTGCGATGGTTTCAAGAGTACTACATTGTTCTCCTATACTCCGCTTGTCTCACGGGAGGGCAGAAATAGGGGCCGCGGCATGTTAGGTTATGTTAGATGGCGTTTGGTTAAGTTAGGTTAGGCTAGGTAAGGATAGGATAGCTTATACTGCTGTGCTATGCACTGCAATTCGGTGGATTTCTGCGCCCCACTATGCTCTAGCATGTTCTGCTTGTCTCTAGGGAAGGCAGCAATAGTTGTCTCGGCATGTATGGTTGAGTTAAATTTCGTTTGGTTATGTCACGTTCGGCTAGGTTAGGTTAGGATAGCATTGACTTTTGCGCTATGAACTACTATTCTGCGGGTTTTTTCTCTCCACTCAGCTTTAATATGTTCTGTTTGGCTCTAGGGGCGCCAGGAATGCTGGTATCGGCTCTTTAGTTTGTGCTATGCTACGTTCGATTCGGTTATTTTAGTTCGGTCTAGGTGTGTATAGCTTTGGCGCTTGTGTTGTACACTGCTATTGGCTGATTTCTGCGCTTTACTGTGATCTAGTGTACTCTGCTTGGCTATGGTCGCTGCAGCAATAGTGTTCTCGGCACGTTAGGCTGCCTTATGTTGCGTTTCGTTATGTTACGTTCGGTTAGGTTACGATAGGATAGCTTAGACTTTTGTACTCTGAGCTGCTATTCGGTGGTATTCTGCGCTCTACATTGTTCTACTATACGCTGCTCGTCCCTGGGGAGGCCAACAATATTGGTCGTGTCACGTTTGGTTATGTCATATTACATTTGGTTTATGTCAGGATAGAATGAGTTTGGTCAGGGTATCACTGACTTTTGTGCTATACACTGCTATTCGGCGGATTTCGGCGCTCCACTCCTCTAATATATACTGCTTGTCCCTGGGGGGGGGGGCAGCCATAGTGGTGGCGGCACGTTTGGTAGAGTTTGGAAACGTACGGTAGAGTTACGATTTGTTATGTTAGGAGTGGGTACCTTTGACTTTTGTGCTACATTCTGCTTTTCGGTTGACTTCTCCGCTCTACTGTGCTCTGGTAAGTTCTGCTTGTCTCTGTGGAGGCCAGCAGTGGAGGCATCGGCTCGTTATGTTTAGTTATTCTATGTTTGATTAGGTTATGTTCGGTCTGGATAGGTTGTGATATGTTCCACTTTTGATGAAGACACGGCTATTCAATGGATTTCTGCGCTTTACTGTGCTCTATAGTATTTTCCTTGGCTATGGGGAGGACAGCGGTATTGCTCTCGGCACGTTTCCCTGAGTTATATTGCGTTCCGTTATGCTACGCGTGGTTAGATTAGTATACGATAGCTTAGACTTTTGCGCTATACACTGCTATTCGGGGGATCTCTGCGCTCTAGAGTGCTCTAATATTTTCTGCTTGTCTCTGGCATGGCCAGCAAGGGTAGTCTCGGCACGTTATGTTGAGAAAGGTTACGTCTAGTTATGTTGGGCTGGGCTAAGCTTGGTCAGGATGGCTTTAACTTTTGTGCTGCACACTGCTATTCGGTGGATTTCTGCGCTCTGGTGGGTTGTAGTGTGCCTTACTTGGCTGTGGGGGCGGCAGCAACAGCGGTCTCGGCCCGTTAGGTTGTGATAGGCTATGTTTGGTTATGTTCTGTTGGTTTGGGTTAGGCATGAGTTGCGTTGAGTATTCTGATATACGCTGCGATTCCAGAGATTTCGGTGTTCTACTCTCCACTAATACGTTCCGCTTGAGACTGGGGAGGCCAGTTGTAGTGGTCGCGGCACGTTAGGTTGCGTTATGTTACGTTTGGTTATGTTACAATTGGTTAGGTTAAGACAGGATGGTATTGACTTTAGAGCCATTGTCTGCTATTCGGTTGCTTTCTGCGGTCTAGAGTGCTGTAGTATATTCTGCTTGACTATGGGGGGACATCATTATCGGCCTCGGCACGTTCGTCTGAGATACGTTGCGCTTGGCTAGGCTAGGATGCGTTAGGTTTTGTTAGGGTATCTTTGACTTTTGCGCCTTAAACTGCTTTTCGGTCGATATCTGTGCCATGCATCCCTCTGTCATACTCTGCTTGGCTCTCGTGAAGCCACCAGTAGATGTCGTGGCACCCCAGGTTGGGTTACGTGACGTTTGGATATGTTACGCTTGGTAAGGTGAGGAGAAGATAGCTTTGACTTTCGTGCTATACACTGCTGTTCGGTTGGTTTCAGCGCTCTGCATCGTTGTAATGTGCTCTGGCTGACTCTCGGGATGCCAGAAATTGTAGTTCCGGCAACTTACGTTGAATTCTACTGCGTTCGTTTATGTGAAGTTGGTAAAGGTTAGGTTAGGATATCTTCCACTTTTGCAATATGCACAGCAGTGCGGTGTACTACTGCAATCTACTGCGCTCTAGTATATCCTGTTTGGCTCTGGGGAGGCCAGAAATAAATGTCTTGGCACGTTAGGTTTATTTATTCTACGTTCGGCTAGGTTATGTTACATCGGGTTTGGTTATGATGTCTTTGACTTTTGTGTTATACATTGCTATTTGGTGGCTTCCTGCGCGCTGCTTGCCTCTACTATACTATGCTCGACTCTGTGGAGGCCAGCAATAGAGGTCTCGGCACGTTGTGCTGAGTTAGGGCTCCTTCGGTTTGGTTACGTTAGCCTGGGTTGGGTTTGGATAGCTTAGCCTTTCGTGGTGTAAACTGTTGTTCAGAGGATTTCTGCGCTCCGCTGTGCCCTAGTATTTTCTGCTTGGCTTTGTGGCGGCCCGCAACAATGATCTCGGCACGTTAGGTTGAGGTATATAACGGTTTGTTATGTCACGTTTCGTTGTGTAGGGATAGAATGGCTGTGAATTTTACGCTATACACCGCTATTCGGTGGATTTATGCCAGCTACTGTGCTCTAGTACAATTCTGCTTGTCTCTGGGGGACCAGCAATGGTGGTCTCGGCGCGTTGGGATAAGTTGGTATGCGTTCGTTTATATTACGTTAAGATTGGATAGGATAAGATACCTTTGTTTTTCTGCTATTTGGCTTTTACACTGCTATTCGGTGGACTTCTACGGTCTGCTGTGCTCAACTGTATCCTGCTGGGCCCTGTGGAGTGCAGCAATATTGGTCGTAGCACGTTACGTTTACGTTAGGCTACGTTTGATTAGGTTAGGAGAGGAGGACTGACCTTTGTGCCATACGCTGCTATTCGGTGAAATACTGCGTCCTACATCCCTCTACTATACTCTGCACGGCCCTGCTGTGGCCAGCAATAGTGGTCGTGGCACGATTGGTTGAGTTCGGTTACGTTTGGTTAGGCTAGTTTGCGTAAGGTTTGGCCATGATGGCTTCGACTTCAGTGCTATACACTGCTATTTGGTGAATTTCTGGGCTCTACTGAGCTCTAGTGTTCTCTCCTTGGCACCGGGGAAGCCAAAATCTGGGGTATCGGCTCGATAGGTTTAGTTAGTGCAAGTTTAGTAAGGTTAGGTTCGGTCAGGTTCGGTTGGAATATGTTTGACTCTAGTGCTATTCGCTGCTACTTGGTGGCTCCGTGCGCCCTACTGTGCTCTTGCATATTCTCCTTAGCTCTAGGGCTTCCAGCAATGGTGGTCTCGGTACGTTAGGTTTAGTTATGATACGTGCAGTTATGTTACGTTTGGTTAGGGTAGGATAGGGTAGCTCTGACTTTTATGCTATACGCTGCTACTCTGTGGATTTCTGCGCTCTGCACTGTACTAATATTCTCTGCCTCTCTGGGGACGGCAGCAACGGTAGTCTCGACACGTTATGTTGCGTTAAGCTACGTTCGGTTAGGTTAGTGTAGGGCAAGCTAGGTTAGGTTGTCTCCGACTTTTGTGCTACACACTGCCAGCCTATGGACTTCTACACGCAACTCTCCTCTAATATGTTCTGCTATGACCTGGCGAGGCTAGCAATAGTGTTAGTGGCACGTTACATTGAGCTTTGGTACGTTAGGTAATGTTAAGTTTCCTGCGGCTAGGTTTGGATATCTTTGACTTTTCCGCTGTACACTGCTATTCGGTGGATATTTGCTCCCTACTCTCCTATAATATGTCCTGCTTGGCACTGGGGATGCCAGCAATAGCGGTCGCGGCACGTTTGGTTTTATTACGTTATGTTTCATCTGGTCAGGTTTGGCTTGGTTAGGACGGGATATCTTCGACATTTGTGGTACAGATTGCTATTTGCTGTATTTCTGCGCTCTACTGTGCTCTACTATACTCTGTCCAACTATGGGGAGGCCAGTAATAGTTGTATCGTCGCGTCAGTTTGAGTTAGGCTACGTTCGGTTAGGGAATATTTGCCTTGCTTAGGTCTGGATAGCTTCTACTTTCGTGATATAAACAGTTGTTCGGTGCATTTATGCGATCTACTGTTCTCTGGTATGTTCTGCATGTCTCTAGGCAGGACAGCAATAGTGGTCTCGGCATGTTAGTTTCAGATCGATAACGTTTGTTTACTTTAAGTTTGGTAAAGCTAGGAGGGGATAGCTTTGACTATTGTGCTATATACTGCTGTACGTTAAATTTCTGTGCCCTACTGTGCTCTAGTGTATTCTGCTTGGCTCTGGGCATGCCAGCAATGGTGTTCTCGGCACGATTGTTTATGTTATGTTATGCTTTTCTCGACTAGGTTGCGGTAGGCTTGGTTGGGATAGCTTTGACTTTTGTGCTGTACATTGCTATTTGGTGGATGCCTGCGCTCTACACTGCCCTTCGGTACTCCACTCGAATCTCGAGAGGCTAGCAGTGGTGGTCTCCGCGCGTTGGATTGGGTTAGATTACCTTCGGTCATGTTAGGATACGTTGTGTTAGGTTAGGGTATCTTTGACTATTGTGCTACACACTGTCAGTCTAGGGACTACTGCACTCATATGCGCGGCATCACAATCTGCATCCCTCTGTGGACGCCAGTAATAGTGCTGTCGTCACGTTAGGTTGATTTATGTTAAGGTTGGTTAGGTTACGCTTGGTGAGTGTTGGTTAGGGTAGCTTTGACTTTTGTGCTATAGGCGGCTGTTCGGACAACTGCTGCATTCTACATTGCTCTGCTATTCTGTTCGTATATCCCGTGAGGCCTGCAACAGCTTCCGTGGGACGTCATGTTGTGTCGCGTCACGTCTGCTTTTGTTACGTTTGGTTAGTTTAGGATAGGGTAACCATGATTTTTGTGCTATACACTGCCGTTCGGGAGATTTCTGCGCACAACTGTGATCTATTATACCCTGCTTTGATCTGGGGATGCTTGAAATAGTGGCCGCGGCGGGGTAGGCTGAGTTACATTACGTATGGTTTGATTAGGTTTGTTTGAGTTAGGTTAGGATATCTTTGTCTTTCGTGCTATACACTGCCGTCATATGGACCTCTGCGCAGTAATCTCCTCTAATATGCCCTGATGGCAATGTGGAGGCTAGCAATTGTGTGCTAGGCACGTTGGGTTGTGTTCGGTTCGTTCGCGTGGGATACGTAAAGTCAGGTTATGCTAGGATATCTCTTACTTTTTTGCTATACCCTGCAATTCGGGAGATGTCAGCCGTTCTACGTTGCTCTACCATACTCTGATCGACTCTGGGGAGGCCAGCAATAGCGTACGTGGCAGGTTTGTTTGAGACAGGTTACACTCTGTTAGGTTAGGTTTGGTTACGTTTGGTCAGGATGGCTTTGACCTTTGTGTCATACACTGCTATTCGGTCGACACCTGCGCTCTGCATTGCTGTGCTAACATCTGCTTGTCCCAGGGGAGACCAGAAATATGGGTCATGGCACATATGGCTAGTTAGGTTAGATTCTGCTAGGTTAGGTTTGGTTAAGTTTGGTTACGATGGCTTCGACTTTTGAGCTGTACACTGCAACTTGGTGGACTTCTGCGCTCTACACTTCTCTACTATACACTGCTAGACTCTCTGGATGCCATCTGTAAAAAAAATCTGTGCGCTGCATTGCTTTACTGGCATCTGCTCGTCTCGGCGGAAGCAAGTGATAGCGGTCGTGGCAGGTTTGCTTGAGTTATGTTACGCTTGGTAAGGGTAGGTTAGGTTCTGTTTGGTTATGATGGCTTTTTGCTGCACACTGCTGGTCGGTTGATATCTGCGCTCTGCATTGCTCTACAAGCATCTGTTTGACTCAGGGGAGGGCAGCAGTCTGGTCGCCGCACGTTAGGGTCAGTTACATTACGTTCGGCTGTGTTAGGTTACGTCGTCTAAGGTTACTGTATCTTTGACCTTTGTGCTCCACACTGTTATTATATGGACTCCTGCTCTCTTCTCTGCGCTATGACAATCAGCTTTACTCTGTGGACGCCGGGATTAGTGCTCCCGGCACGTTAGGTTGAGCTATGCTACTTTTGGTTTTGTTAGGTTTGGCTTGGTTAGGGCAGGATAGCTTTCACTTTTGTGCTATACACAGCCATTCGGCGGACTTCTGCGCTCTACTGTTATCTAATACTCCCTGCTTTGATCGGGGAATGCTTGAAATAGTGGCCGCGGCTAGTTAGGATGAGTCTGGATACGTTCCGTTAGGCTACGTTTGTTTGGGTTAGGTTCGGGTATCTTCGACTTTCGTGCTATACACTGTCATCCTGTGCACCTCTGTGCTCTCCCCTTGTCTAATATGCCCGGCTTGTCTATGGGGAGGCCAGCAATATTATTCTCGGCACGTTAAGTTAAACAATATTACGCTTGGCTTTGCTACGTCAGGACCGGTTGGGTTGGGATATTTTTGACTTTTATGCTACACACTGCAATGCGGTGGATTGCTGCGCTCTACTGCGCTCTAGTATATTCCGCTTGGCTCTGGGGAGGACAGCAATGGTGGCCTCGGCACGTTAGGTTGAGATGCACACCGTTTGGTTATGTTACGCTTGGTAGGGGTAGGATAGGATAGCTTTGTCTTTTACGCCATAGGCCGATATTGGGTGGGTTTCTACACTCTGCAGGGCTCTATTGTGCTCTGTTTATCTCTGGGGAACCAGTTATAGTGGACTCGGCACGACAAGTTGAAATAGGGTACGTTTGGTCAGGTTATGCTAGCTCAGGTTAGGTTTGATAGCTTCGACTTTCTACTGTACACTACGATTCCATGGACCTCTGCGCTCTACTCTCCTTTTTTATGCTCCGCTTGGTTCTGTGGAGGCAAGCAATACTAGTCTCCGCACGTTAGGTTGGGGTTGGTTACGTTTGGATAGGTTAGGTTCGGTTAGGTTCCTTTAGGATTGCTTCGTCATATGTGCTCGACACTGATATCCCATGGACTTTTGTGCACTACTGTGCTCCGCCATATTCTGCGTGTCTCTTTGGAAGACAGTAATAGCGTTCGCGGCACGTTAGGTTTAGTTACTTTACGCTTGGCTAGGTTAGTTTAGGTCCGGTTAGTGCAGAATATCGTTGGCTCTTCTGCCCCGCACTACTATTCCATGAATTTCTCCGCCCTACTCTCCTCTAATATGTCCTGCTTGGCCCCGAGGAGGCCACAAATAGTGGCCGCGGCATGATAGGTTGAGCTACGTTACGTTTGATTAGCTTATGTAATCATGGGTTAGGTTTGGATAGCTTTGATTTTTCTGCAGTACACTGCGATTCTACGTATTTCAGCGCACTGCTCTCCTCTAATATGTTCTGCTTGTCTCTGGGGAGGCCAGCAGTAATGGTGGCGGGACGTTTGCTTGAGTTTGATTACGTTTGGCAGTGCTACGATTGGTTAGGTTACGATAGTGTACCTTCGACTTTTGTGCTACATACTTCTTTTCAATGGATTTCTCCCCTCTGCTGTGCTCCAATTTGATCTGTTTTGCTCTTGGGGGGGGGGGCAAAAAAGGTGGATACGGCTTGTCAGGTTGGGTTACGTTACGTTTGGATAGTTTATGTTAACATGGGTAATGTGGGTATGTCATTGACTTTTCGCATTTACACTGTGATACTATGGACGCCTGCGCCCTACTCACCTCTAATACGTTCTGCATGGCCGTGGGTAGGCCAGCAATAGTGGTCGCTGCACGATAAGTTGAGTCATATTAGGTTTGGTTTGACTAGGTTTGGTTAGGTTTGGACGGGATAGCCTCGACTTTTCTGCCACACACTGCTGTCCGGTGGATTTCTGCGATCTTCGTTGCCCTTCTATGCTCCATTCGACTCTGCGGAGGCCACCAATGGCGTTCGTGGCACGGTAGGCAGAGCTACGCTGCGTTCGGATAGGTTACACTTTGTTAGGTTAGGTTAAGATACCTTTGACTTTTTTGCTACATACTGCTATCTGGTGGCTTTCTGCGCTCTACTGTGGCCTAGTATATTGGGCTTGGCTCTGGGGAGGCCAGCAGGAGTGATCTCGGCACTAAGGTTGAGTTAGTATGAAGTTCAGTTAGATGTGATACTATGGACGCCTGCGCCCTACTCACCTCTAATACGTTCTGCATGGCCGTGGGTAGGCCAGCAATAGTGGTCGCTGCACGATAAGTTGAGTCATATTAGGTTTGGTTTGGTTTGGACGGGATAGCCTCGACTTTTCTGCCACACACTGCTGTCCGGTGGATTTCTGCGATCTTCGTTGCTCTTCTATGCTCCATTCGACTCTGCGGAGGCCACCAATGGCGTTCGTGGCACGGTAGGCAGAGCTACGCTGCGTTCGGATAGGTTATACTTTTTTAGGTTAGGTTAAGATACCTTTGACTTTTTTGCTACATACTGCTATCTGGTGGCTTTCTGCGCTCTACTGTGGCCTAGTATATTGGGCTTGGCTCTGGGGAGGCCAGCAGGAGTGATCTCGGCACTAAGGTTGAGTTAGTATGAAGTTTGGTTAGGTTAGGTTTGGTTGGGTTAGGTTAGGGAGGCTCTGTCTTATGTGCTCATCTCTGACATTATATGGGCCTCTGTGCTCTACTGCGCTATATATTATTCCTCTTCTCTCTGGCGAATCCAGCAATAGCGGTCGCGGCACGTTAGGTTTAATTATTCTACGCTTGGTTAGGTTAGGTTATGCCTGGTTAGGTTAGGATATCTTTGACTGTTCCGATAGAAATTGATATCTGGCGGCTTTCTGCGCTCTACTGTGCTCTAATATGCACGGCTCGGCTATGGGGATGCCTGCAATAGTTGTCTCTGCACGTTAGATCCGGTTAGGCTGCGTTCGGTGAGGTTATGCTAGTTTGGATTAGGTTCGGATAGCTTTGAGTTTCGTGTTGTAAACTGTTTTTGGGTGGAATTCTACCCTCTACTGTGCTCTACTATACTCTGCTCGATTCTGGGGAGGACAGCCGTAATGTCCCCGGCACGTCATTTTGTGTTATTCTACATTTGAATATGTTACGGTTTGTTAGGTTGGGAAACGGTGGCCTTAACTTTTGTGCTGAACGCTGCTGTTCGGTGTATTCCTGCGCTCTAATGCGCTCTTGTATGCCAGCTTGGCTCTGGGAAGGGCAACGTCAGCGGTCTCGGCACGTTATGGTGTGTTATGGTACGCTTGGCTATGTTACGGTTGGTTATGCTAGGAGAGGATAGCTTTGACTTTAGTGCTAAAGTCTGCTATTAGGTGGATTTCCGCGCCCTACACTTATCTAGTATCTTCAACTTGGCTCTGGGAAAGCCAGCATTAGTGATCTCGGCTCGTTATGTTCAGTCAGGTTACGTTCGGTATGGTAGGGTTAGCATAAGTTTGGCCCGAATTGCTTTAACTTTTGTGCTGTACACTGCTTTTCGGTTGACTTCGGCGTTTAGCTGTGCTCCAGAATGTCCGGCTTGGCACCGGGGAGGGCAGCAATATCATTCTCGGCAAGTAACTTTGAGTTAGGCTATGTTCGGCTACGTTCTGATGGTTCGGGTTAGTCATAGGTGCTTTTAACTTTTCTGATTTACACAGCGATTTTATCGATTTCTGCGTTCTACTCCCCGCTAAAGTTCTCTGCTTGAATCTGGGTAGGCCAGCAACAGTGATCGCGGCACGTTAGGTTGAGTTAGGTTACGTTTGTATATGTTACCGTTGGTTATGTTTGGAGAGGAGAGCTTAGACTTTAGTGCTATTGTCCGCTATTAGGGGGATTTCTGCGACCTAGAGTGCTGTGATATCTTCAGCTTGGCACTGGGACGGCCAGTAATGGTGGCCTCGGCACGTGATGTTTTGTCAGGTTACGTACGGTTAGGCTGGGTTATGCTAAGTTTGGAAAGGATAGCTCATACTCATGTGCTATAAACTGCTATTTGTTGTATTTCTGCTCTCCACTGTGCTGTAGTATGTCCTGCTTGGCTCTGGGGAGAGCAGCAATGGCGGTCTCGGCACATTAGGTCCAGTTAGGGCACGTTTGGCTATGTTCTGTTCGTTTGGGATGGGTTTGGGTAGCTTCGGCTGTGCTGATGTTCTCTGCGATTTTGTGAACTTCTTTAGTCTACTCTCCACAGATGTCTTTTGCGTGGCTCTGGAGAGGATAGCAATAGTGCTCGCGGCACATTAAGTTGAATTAGGTTTCGCTGGGTTATGTTACGATTGGCAATGACGGGAGTGGATAGCTTTGACTATCGTGCTATATTGTGCTACAAGGTGGACTTCGGCGCCCTACAGTGCTATAGCATGTTCACATCGGCCCTGGGAATGCCATCAATAGGGGCCTCGGCACGTTCTGTTGATTTAGGCTACTTTCAGTTATGTTGGCTTGGGCAAAGTTTTGTCAGTGTAGCTTTAACTTTCTTGCTTTAAACTGCTATTGGGGGAACTCCACGGCTCTGCTGTGCTCTAGTATGTACTCCTTGGCTCTGGGGGGGGGGCAGCTATTGCGGGTTCCGCACGTTTGGTTGAGCCACATTACGCTCGGTTAGGTCGGGTTAGGCTTAGTTTGGTTAGGGCAGCATCAACTTTTTTCTTCGCACTGCTATTCGGTGGACTTCTCGGATATACTGTCATCTAGTATGTACTTCTTGGCTCTAGGGAGGGCAGCAATTGCGGTTTCGGCACGTTGGGTTGAGCCACGTTACACTCGGCTAGGTCGGGTTAGGCTAAGCTTGGCAAGTATAGCTTCAACTTTTTTGCTGTACATTGCTAGTCGGTGGATTTCTTCGCTATACCTTGCTCTAGTATGCCCTGCACGGCTCTGAGGATTGTAGCAATATCGGTCTCGGCACTTTATTTTGAGCTATGCCACGTTTGCTTTTGCTCTGTTCGTTTGGATTAGGTTTGGTTAGCTTTGACTGTTCTGATATACAATGCCATTCTACAGATTTCTGCGTTGTACTCTCCACTAATGTATTTTGCTTGGCTCCATGGACGCCAGCAATAGTGCTCGCTGCACGTTAGGTTGAGCAATGTTACGGTTGGTTTTGTTACCATCGCCTAGGTTAGGAGTGGATAGCTTCGACTTTGGTGCTATACTCTGCAGTAAGGTAGATTCCTGCGCCCTGCAGAGCTCTAATATCTTCAGCTTGGCTCTGGGAAGGCCAGCAATTGTGGTCTCGACACGTTACGTTCAGTCAGGTTACGTTCGGTTATGTTGGGTTAGGCAAAATTTGGTTAGGATAGCTTTAACTTTTTTGCTACACAACGCTAGTCGGTGGACTTCAGGGCTCTACTGTGCTCTAGTAGGTACTTCTTGGCTCTGGAGAGGGCAGCAATAACGGCCTCGGTGCGTTAGATTGAGATAGGCTATATTTGGATATGCCCTGATGGTATGGGTTATCCTCAAGTAGCTTTGACTTTTCTGATATACACTGCGATTCTATGGATTTCCGCGTTCCACTCGCCACCAGTGTGCTCTGCATTGCTCTGTGGAGGCCAGCAATATTGGTCCTGGCACGTTAAGTTGTATTAGGCTACGCTTGCTTATGTTAGGATAGGTCAGGTTAGGGGAGGATTGCTTTGACTTTAGTGCTATAGTCCGCTGTTATGTGGATTTCTGTGCCTCACAGTGCTCTGTCATGTTCATCTTGTCTCTGGGAAAGACAGCAATAGTGGTCTCGGCACGTTAAACTCAGTCAGGTTACGTTCGGTTAGGTAGGGTTAGGCTATGTTTGGTCAGGATAGCATCAACTTTTGTGATGTACACTGCAATTCGGTGCTTATATGCGCTGTACAGTGCTCTAGTTGGTTCTGCTTGGCACAGCGGAGGGCAGCAATATCGCTCTCGCCACGCTAGGCTGAGTTAGGCTATGTATTTTTATGTTCTGCTGACTTGGGTTAGGTTCGGGTAGCTTTGACCTTTCTGATATACACTGCGATTCTGTGGATTTCTGCTGTCTAATCTCCACTAATGTGTTGTGCTTGGCTCTGTGGAGGCCAGCAATATAGATCCCGTCACGTTAGGTTTTATTAGGTTACGTTTGGCTATGTTACGATTGATTAGGTTTGGAGAGAGTAGCAACGACATTAATGATATAGTCTGCTAT